>NW_028281807.1:0-31610 GCF_059751285.1 Brachycentrus maculatus
CCCAACCCCAACCCCAACCCCAACCCCAACCCCAACCCCAACCCCAACCCCAACCCCAACCCCAACCCCAACCCCTTGATAGACTATTTTTAAATTGTTATGCAATTTATTAATAGTCCCTAATAGTATATTTATTGTTTATTGTTATTGTAATAGCTTTAATTTCTATTAATGAATCAAGTTAATTTTTTTAAATATATCAAATACTTTGACATCGATTTTAGGACCATAGAAGGCTCCATCTCCAGGGTTAATTTTATACTACTTCCCAAATTTGTTCAAAGCAATTGTGAGCTGTTCCCCTGCCTTTTACCATTCTTATTTCTCTCCAAGATATTGTTCTGGCCTAGTTGAGAGCTCGAGCACATACTGGAAGCCAAAGACAGAATAAATATAATCAAGGAGATCCCCAACACTCCTAATATCTCCTGTTAGATTTGATTCGAAAGGCAAAATATATGTGCGTCATCTTGCTGGAATCTACGGACTCTCGTCAGACCACTTAAAGCTCCATGTAACTAATTACGATGTAACACACCAAAATCAGCGAAACGTATTGGCAGATCCCTATACGATCTCTGAATCAAGCCAAACATAATGCAATGGCCAGGACAGTTCATTGGTTTCACCGATTTCTTCATTTTATTGGTTGATCCAAAAAATGTTTTACTTATATTTGAAATAGTGACCACTTATTTTCCAAAGCTCTGAACTATAAATATTTGGAGAGATGACTTCACTGTATCCTCTGATTTTATATTACTCACGCATCAGATCGACCAACCTGTTATAGATAAGAGTGCCATGAGGGTAGAAGAGGGCCGATCCTGGGGAGAGAGTAGTGAAATGGAAGAGATCTTGCTTAGGACCGATATTTCTATGATCTCGTTTTGCTAATTATTATTGGACTTTGAGATATTCTACCAAGAGGGACTCTTTAGGAAATGAGATTGCATAAACTCTTTGCAAATCGTCATTTTATTTTTTACCCAGCCAATAAGCGGAAGAATTTTTTGTTACTTTGAATCCTTTGATGAAGTTTGCATTAGGAAGATGAGGGCCAGTGCATAAATCAATGAGGTTACCACATCTGTAAGCAGATGTTAGCCCTTATTATGGGATTTTGCTTTGAATTAACTGCTTTTTGAAAGGGTTATAGTCAAACATTTCAAGAGCTTCCTGTTTAGTAAGAACAATTCTTTCATATGGCTGCTTTTATTGTGAATATTTCTTAACTTCCTTTTCGATTTTCTCATAGTCGACCTGCGTGATTTTTTGATTTTTCATAAATGAGTCATAAAGAATCCACTATCAAGTGGAGGTCCATGGCAGAGCCACGCACCATAGTTATTTTAGAGGCTTTGACCTAGCAAATGAGCGCTTGAATGCCAAAAGACTTATGATCCTAATTTATCCTCGAACTTCACAAACTAAATTTCGCAATCTCCCTAAAGAGGCCGAGTCATGTCATAAAGCTCAAAGTCATTCCCATGGTTTTGTTCTTCTTCCGCTTCTGCACTCGTCAACCCTTTGCTGAAAGGCGACTATTACTTGAAAATGGCAACTTCTATTGGGATAAGACTGCGGAATATATTTAGAGGATTGTACGGATATGACCTTCAAAGGAAAGGACCCGAATATTGGTAACCTCTTTACTATCTGAAATATGTCGACAAAGTTTTAATTATGGAGAATGGAGAAGTTGTGGAGCAAGGGATCTACGAAAAGATATGCAATAGTGCAAGGTTCAAAGCTATCTACGAAGGCATGATGAAAGATTAAAAGGCAGGAAAGAAAGGCAGTATTGATCTATTGGATTAGCCTTTAGACGAAGAAGTCCAATAATAACAATAAAAATAAATAAAATAGGCCGGGTCAAGCAAATAGGGATAATACCCTAAAGTTGTGAAATCAACTTCAAACGTAAGCCATATCGAAGAAAAAGCCAATAAAGCAGAAGTCGTCGATGCTAACTTGCCCGTTTTGTTCTCAAATGTGCTAGTCTTCTTGTTCTTTCTGATTGGGAATGTGATCATTATGGTGGAGACTGCAACAGCTTGGATTCTAATTCCAGTTTCGATCAGCTTGCCAAAGTGTATCTGGAAAACGGGGGCACTCAGCTCATTGTTGATGGATTGAAAAATAGCAAAAATTAAACTCAAATGCTCTATTATGTTTTACTCAACATTTGGCTGCTATCTTTTGTTGCAGAGGCAATTTAGAAATTTATTTCGATCGAAAAAATTGGCATTTTGAGAATGATTTGCGAAATTCTACAGAAACTTTCACGTGAAAAACTCACCAGAATTGCATTTATGATCTTTAAGAATGTGGAACAAAATTCTGGTTGTTTAGAGCTGCTTATCGACAACAAGCTCTTGAAAGTCATTGATACACTCTTAAAAGGCAATATTAAAGATGAAGCTCTGATCGAAAGCATTAAAAACTTAGGGACAGTCTTAGAAAGCAATGTTCGAATCCTGAGTTCATTCGATAAATACGCAAAGGAACTCAATAGCGAGAGCTTACAATGGAGCTCAGTCCACACTGAAAGGTTCTGGAAGTAGAATGCTATAAAGTTCTAGCATAACGATTTCCAACTCATAAAATAAGTTATGCCTAATGCAGGAAGCTGAGAAACATGTTAATGAGCAGAGATCATGAAAACTGCGCCATTGCATGCTATGATCTGGGAGAGTTTTGCCGATTCTATCCTCGGGGAAGAGCGTAATAATTATAAAATAATTTAGGATTCTAGAGAGCCTTCAGCTGAAAGATTTGATCATGGAAAAGGCACGCTATAGCGAAGACAAAAAAGTTAGAGAACAAGCTCTATTAAGTCTCCAGAAGATTATGATTCAGAACTGGCAAAACATTTGATAACTGAAACAAAAATGGGCAATTGTTACGCTATTACTCTGTCTACAGACATAATATATATATTCCTATTTTTACTTCATATCGTATTGGCATTTGTTTCATAAAATATCGAAATACACTTAGCCATTTCCATTGAACAGATTGTGAAGCTCATCGAAACAGAATTTTATTCAATGCACTCATCATTGAATATATCTAGGAGAAAGATGAAGTACTTTTCATAATTAGGACATGCATAATTGGGACCATCAAATAATCCATCAAATAATCCATCATATAATTTCCCATATCAAACAATGCATCATAACATATTCATAATCTCGCTAATAATGAGCGAATAACAAATTCCAAACAACAACTCGTCCAAATAATCGAGCAACGACAAGAACATCCAACCTGAATAACTAGCTAATAATGACTCATAAATAGCCTCATTCAAGCATCCATAAAATTAGTAAGAATCACACCCAAATGCCATCATCAAAAAATAGACCAAATACTATGAGGCCCTCGATGCCAATATCTAAACATTGACCAAAAACTTAGAGAAAAGATTGGCCAAGAAAAAGGAAAGGAAAATAAAGCATAGGGATTAAATGAATGATTTGATCGATTCGATTGAAGAAAGTTCTAACTTAGTTGTCTCAAAATTGTAGGATTTGAATCGAAAGCCAACAATCATCATTACAATTCTGAAGATACTGCCAGAGATTCCAGAGAACTTTCCGAAGAACTATAATGTGCAAGTTTGTTACGAGGATGTTGTAGTGACTGGAAATCAAAAATTCACAGATTTTGATGAGAACAATGTTGATGATAAGCTGATGTTACCTCTGTTGTTTTCGGAAACTGCAAGGCTTTAAATATGGACTGCGGAATAAGAGCCCTCTATTTATGATAAGTTGACTTTCAATCTCGAAAAGAACATCGAATCGGCTCTCACAAACCCGAATTATGAAAATTCTATTGCTTTTGAAGGCAATCCTGAAATCTCCATCTCTTATCTTTTTCAAATACAAGGAGTTGGCTTTAGTGCTTGGCTCAATAACTTGCAAACATTTCGAGAAGCCTAACATGAGCGAAACATAGCCAGAAAGTAAGCCAAAGCCCGAGCATAAATAAATAAGCAGAAAGTGGAAGAGAAGAAATTCAGATTTAAATAAAAGTTTGCAAACTATGAAGTCCCAACCCCAACCCCAACCCCAACCCCAACCCCAACCCCAACCCCAACCCCAACCCCATGATATTGAATTGCTATTTATTTAATTAGAAAGAGTCGGAGTCTATTCTATATTTATGAGCACCCATTGATCATTGACAGAATTAATTATACTGTGTCTATCTCAATATAAATAAGTGAAAATCGATCTTTTCTTTTAATTTTAAAATAAACAGAAACCATCTGAATACTAAAAGAAGTCTCGAATCAAAGTCTTCATCTCTGAAGCTGTATGAATCTGAATCCAAAACATATATCTCCATACAACTTTATATCAACTTTCAGATATCATATAATAAGCAATAACTATCATCTATGATATTCTAAAACTAAAAGAAGATATAATCATATACTAAATATCAGGCCGTGTAAGTGAATGCGACAGTATAAGAAGGCTCTCCTGACCACTTTGTCGGATGAACTCTAAATTTACTGCCTTGAATTGTGGGATCTAGTTTAAAGACTCCATTGGCACTTGTTTGTTCGGTACAATTTTTATAGCACTGAAAGTTTACTCCATCCCTACTGAAAGTAACAAATACGGCATCGATTCTTCCTTATGAGCCAGCCTTGGGAGCTAATTAGAAGCCAGTGACAACTTTGGGCTCACACAATTCGAGCCCCATCCAGCACAACTACTTGTCCACACATTTCTATTTAATCCTGAAGGTTTAATCATTGATGCTTTCATCGATGGTGGACTCTGTGACTTGGCTGATATATGTGTTCGTGGTTGTAATGGCATTGTTTTCTCCGCCACTGTAATAGAACTCGAATTTGATGTTTGGTCTGCCTGAAATTACGACAATTCTGATGGCTTTTGCGTTGACTGGTGTGAAATAGATTGTCTAGACGAGGCCAGCTTCTCTGGGTTTGAGATCGAAATCACCTACTTTTCTGAATTTTTTTCCATCTTCAGTGTATTCAATGGTGAATTTGTTCAGTTGGTTGCCTTGGATACTTTTTATATCAAGAGCATAGAAAGTTTCGAGGCGGTCGAGTTCTACTCCGACGAATTATCCTCTCGGGGAGGAAGAGGGCACTTCCCAACCGTTATCGAATTTGTTATCATCAACCTGGAAAACAGCATCTTTTGGGATCCTTGAACTAAAGATAACCTTTCCTTTTCCTGTTGTGATTGCTGGCTCTAAATTCAATTTATTTGTCTTTCCAACACTAAATATTTATTTGCTTTTTTCGACTTCAAAGTCCGAAGATCCTTCCCAGAAATCCATATCGATAGAATTCCAAGTTAGTTTAGTTAGCTAAGGAGTGCATGTTCCGCCAATGTCTTTTTTATATCCTGATTCGCATTTTATGCATTCTTTAATGTTCCTTTGCTCAATGCATCCTTTTGTATTTGGGAAGCAGAGTCCCTTATGAATATAGAAGCCAGCTTTACATTCAAAGCATCTTCCGTTAACGTAAGCAGCGCAGTACTGATCCTTAATTTGACACTTATTGAAAGCATTTAAGAAGTACAATCGATCGCAGTTTGTGCAATGACCTTCAACACTAAAGATCCAGCAGTGTTCATCTGAGTACTAGCAAATAAAATTCTTGTCTAATTTGTAGCCTTTAACGCATTTCTCGCACTTGCTTCTGCTATAGACTAAGCATTTAGCATCTTGCCTGGCGCAGCTTCCGTCATTTCCAATGAAGAAACCTGGCCTGCAAAGAGCGCATTTATCTTTTTCCATACTTTCACAGTTTTATACGACACATAGCCCTTGAGTATTGACTAACATAGGGTAGAAACATTGTTTGCATCCTGTAAACCCAAGCTCTAGGCATCCGTAAAGTTCACAGCGAACCCCATCGAAGAAGAATGGCTTATCGCATGCATAACATCTGTCTTAGTCATTGTATTGACATCCGGGCTCTCGAAGTTGACACTTCTGATTCTTCTTGCTCAAATAATAGTTTGGGGCACACTCTTCACAGAATCCATCTGCTCGATACTTAAAGCAAAACTCATCCTTGTTCACACATTTGCCATCTGACCTGAAGATGTAGTCAGGGTTGCACTATCGACAATTACCTTTGTGAGAAATCAGACAGTTTGGTAGCCTGCAGGAGTTATACCTAAGATCGTATCCTGCTTCACAGATTTAGCACCCTCCCAAGAAGTAATTGACGCAGCCATCAATTGTGCAGCTGCTTGTTTCTGGCTCGAATTCGAATGGAGCTCTGCAAGAGACACACTTTCCATCGACATAGTTACAGCCGAATTTCTAGTCATAACACTTATCATTGAAAAGGTAATACCCAAGTCTGCATTATATACATTTTCCTGAGAATCCATAGGCTTTACAGTTCGGATCAACCTGATAACAAAACCCATTTTCTTGAATTTCGAAGCCATCAAAACATTTCAAGCATTTTCCATTCTTAACTTCAAAGCAATCAGAATATGTGCAGAACCCGATTTTAGTCAAAACATATGGTCTCGTACAAGTTTGACATCTATCAGCATTATATACATAACATCCTTCAATAATGCACTAATTGTTTCGAGTGTGGACAAAAGGGGAAGTGCAATTGGCGCATACCTTATCTCTGTAGATGCATCCTGGCTTTTTTATGGCACATTCATATTTCCTAGTCAAGTATAGCTGCTCTTAGCATCTAACACATAATCCTAGTTGGTATTAAAGGCAGCCAGGCTGTGAAGGTACGCATTTGCTATTTGGCCCTTTTATATATCCTTTGTCGCATATTGTGCAGATCTCATTTGATTCATCTTTCTGGCAGACATTGAATATTGGAATGTATCCTCTTGTGCATATAATGCATTTGTCTTGGTCTTGAACTAGGCAATTTTTTATCATGCATTTTCCATTCTATAGTGAGTATAAATCGCTTTTGCATTTTGTGCAGACGCCATCTCTCACTTCGATACAGAAGGGTGAAATGCAATGGCCATCTGATTTTATGAATGGAATCGTGCAGACATCACAAAATCCTTCACTTGTATATCTTTGACATTCCTTGATTTAACCGGTTCGGCATGAGCCGTCTGGGAGTAACTTGAATCCTGGGTTGCACTGTGCGCATCCGAAATCATATTCAAGAGCACATTATTTAACTTAGCATTTATTATCAGCGCCTGTGACAAAAGGGAAATCACAGTGTTGAAATACGACATTCTTTGGGATGCAGAGACCATTGAAAAGTTGGTGCTCTCTTTCACAACGAAGGCATTGGTTTCTGGATGAATATTCCACACATCCAATAATGCTTTGAACACAAAGCTCTCCAAGCCGAACAAAAGATTTGGCACAATTTCTGCACCCTCCATTAGCATTTCTCTCAAGGCATCCGATTATCTTATTCTCCGCACATTAGTTATTAAGGAGAGCAAGTCCTGTAGCACATTGAGAACATCTTCCAGAATTCAAATCATATTTCTGACAGCATTTCGCAGTTTCCGTGGATGGTGAGTATTCACAGATTTCACCTTTCTTTACGTAGTCTAAAGTTAATGTATATTTTACTATATTCGCATTCAAAGCATGCAGATGATGATGCATAGATGGAGCATCCTTCAATGTAAAATGGGTAGTGACAAATGCCGGAGGGACAAATGACACCTCCTTAGCCACATTACTGAGATGATGTGATGGCAGCCAACGTGATCAGCAGGCAAAGTGTTGTGAGTTTCATCGAAATTTATAATTAAAATCGAAAATGGCAACCAAATTTAAATACTTCGTTGTATTTAAATAGCAGAAATAAAGTTCGATATTGAATTTTAGTTTGATAATGTTTTCAAAATCGATATGCTTTTGTTTTTGATGGCTTTTAACTCATTATGGTTATAATTAGGAATATACTGATAGTCCTTTTAGCAGCCAATTGAATTAATTGGAGATAAAATGGCTCATTTCAGATGTCTTTATCATAATATAAAAGAATAGTTTTAAAATCTTAATAAATAAACTAAAGAAATATAGAATCGAGAAGTTAATGTATATTTTTAAAGTCACTCCTTTAAAGCTTGCTCTTCGATAAAAGCTATAATGAGGAACTCAATTCATTAACTACTTCTGACTATATTTGAGGAAGATTAGCATGCATCCCTCATATTTGATATGATATTTATAGAATATTTTAAATAATGGACATTCTCAAATCCCTCCAATAGCTCAACACATTGTACGAAGAAGAAAATAAGAGAATTCTCCGAATTCTTCATAGAACCATGAAATCTAACAAATAGTAAGGCTTACATGAATCGAATTTCTCGCATCTCACAAACACATTTATGTAAAACTCCATTGGCAATTTATCTTCGCCTTCCTTATCATCATTCAAACAATTATCTGCAAAGAATTCGACTAAAAAAATTATCCCTCAAAGGACATTCACAAAACTTAACTCATCCTTCAAAACAATCAAGAAATTCAGTTCAACAGAAATGCTGATGGGTTATACAAGTGTCAAGAATATCAGTCAAAAATAAAGCAAAAGTATTTTATCCTTAATACCTAATATAGACTCACCTCAGCAGCTCAACATCCGTAAATGTGAATCCTGTAAAGAAATTGCATGCAATGAAAGAACACAGCATAAATCAAAGATTAAATGTAGTCGGGGAAGGAGCAATTGCAATTATGGTAGTATAAAGTATGAGAGTAATATGATGAAGTTGCAGAAATTATCGCAAAAAGTATTGCCTAGGATCTCGAAGAAGTTTATCTATGCGAATAAGATCAAAATTATTCAATCCTGAAGAGTATCTATTCTGTATATTTGTCTTTGTATATTCGCTGAAATGTTACATTTTTATATATATTTTTATCAATAGATTGCTCACAGTGATATAGATCGATAAAGCAATCAGATAGCCTCGGCTAATTGTAACTGAAATAGAACGATATGACAATAAAAGCCAAATTGACATAATCTGTAAATAATTGCCTTAATATTGTAAATTTCATTGATTGCTTCGCGTTGAATCTATTGATTTAATTGTCTTAATACAATTTGAAATTAATTGCAATAATAATCGAATTCCATAAATAAACTTATCGAAACTGTGTTGAACAATGAACTTTATCGAATGCCTAATAAAGTTCCCTCGCAAAGATATCATGAATCCCTCAGATCTTCGTAGTGCGGCCTTTCAAAACGAGATCGATCTACCCTAATTAACTAAACATTTCCTACTGCCAATATTCCTCGACAATGCATCCTAAATATAGAAATGTTTCAAACATCTAACCCAAGGTAGCTATCTTCTAACAAACAGACCTCCAATAAAAATAGACAGAAATGGGCCCAAAATCCTTTCGAAACCTCGTTAAACACATCTCATAGATCATAATAGCTGAAGTAATAGTGATAGTAATGGATTATAGACAATAAACCGCATTGTTATGAAGGAATAAATGTTTGCAATTCTAATGATAACTTTTTTTCAGAAATACTTCGGGAACTATTTCTATAGGGATATCATTACTTCCGATTAAATCGATGGGAGTGTGTTTGGTAATGATGAGGGTTTGCTCTGCGAGATTATCAATATATTGGCTTTGATGCATGTCTGCTTAGAATAGTTTCCGAGACAAGAAGTAACTAGGTCAATCTAAGATGACTCCCAAAATGTGAAATACTTCGCAAAATATATCCGCTCAGCTGCAGAGAAGATTGACAATATCGCCAAACGTCTGCCTAAGGATATTTCAAAAACAAACGATAAAGCTAACATAGCTCACATAGCAAAGCAATCATCGGAGTATTATTATTCACAATATTCAAACACTTCAAACAGTAACAATAATATCATCCTATTTTATGTGATGAAACTCTTAGCAGCAATAATGAAATGCTTATAAAATAAGCCGACATAAGCCAAAAAATAATTACGTTTTGTTTTGGATAAGCTCGCAATTTAGTTCGATTCTTTAACAACACATTCCTCATCATTGATAGAATCTTCCACAGTTTCTGTCCCAACGTAGGCTGCTAATCTCATTACTAATAGGTCATTCTTGATCGAGCAGCTTATGACAGTTAGTTTATTCTATTTGTATGAATGCACTGCAGCATTGCGTTAGTACGAACTAAGTGACTATTACTTAACAAAGGTGTATCAGTTTGCCAGTAAAAGTTGTTGTAAGAATAACAATGAGGGGAAAGCTTTGTTAATTAAAATTATTGAGGACACCTTTAGGGTGAATTAAAATATTAAGACTATTAAGTTGCATCGGGTGGAAAAGAAATTGGAGTGGATGAGTAGAAAAAATACGTTTAAGCTCTTGCCGTTGAAGGCCGAATCTTTGCACTATGGGCAAAATTTGGGGAGATATAACTGTATGGTTGGGGCGGGTATAGATGCAAATACAAATAAGAACGAAAATGGGAAGGAACAAGAGAATGAAAATGGGAATAATGCAGATCACATTAACGAACATAAAATTAGCGCAGGCAAGAATAAAAATGACCCAAAAAATAGCAGAACACTCACAACAACAATAAAACTCAAAACCCAATTAACCCCCGCCAATACCAACAATCCCTCAAACAAACTAACCCCTGAACAAGTAAACCATTAACTACAAAACATCATGACAATCTCCAACCCCAAATCAACATTCTATCGTTTCCGTAAATAAAACCTCACCTATCTCAAATCACAACAGCATAAGTACAAATCTAGCACCGAAAAGAACACTGCTCTCCTCAACAAATTTAAATAAAAGTAGCGCAATCTGCAATAAGCCTACAAAATCGAAGAGTTGAAGTCTACTTTAGAGAAATTACAGAAGATAGAGATGTCGATTGCGGGTTAATATTAGATATTGAAGCTTGCGAATTTGCCAAAGATCAAATCTGTCTCAAAGATTAGGTTGTATTTTCGGACTTTTTTCAGAGTGAGTTCATATGAAAAGAAGAAGATTGTTTATGCTTTTGTGCATGGTAAGACAATCTCTGAGATTTTGTTTCAGTGCATTTTTCGGCTCCTCAAGAAGAAAAGATAGAAAATTAAGAATGTGATTGCTTATAGGAAGGTTAGATACTACAATGTCCTGCATTTTGTTTAAATTTATGAGAAATTGCCATTACTGCAGACAAAGACCGATAATATAAGCAGTGCTGAGTTTTATTGTAAAGTGTACCCATTGGAGTCGATTCAAAGCGAAAAGAATAATCTAAACAATCAAAGAATCTATGTATAGGATGAGATTCAAATTACAAAAGATATGGCGTATTTATTGAGAGATAACCCATTTCATTTGTACTTTTCGTATCACAGGAAAAGTTTATGCCAGATTGAAGATATTGCCACATAGGACCGAAACAAAGAGATGACTATATAAGATAGTGAAAGTATCGTGTTTCCAACAAGCACCTTCATGCCACAATCCCCCACCATACTGACATGCTCACTGATTGCATGGGAAGCAAAGATATAAAATTTACCCTTCCTAACCAAATTCTATGTTAATAATTTCATAACAAACCTAAGTAAAAGCCTAAGAAAGACAAACAAAATAATTTCATACGGCAAAAAATATGTTAAGATTCGTTACTCAATAAACGACTCATACCTCGAACACACATTATTCTATATCATCACCCACAACACCCACAACATTAATTCTCCATAAACACCAACAATACAACCTTACAACCAAGAGCCAATGCCAATATAGAAATACTAAATGAGTGAAAGTATCTACTAATCGAACCTTTCACTCTACCCAAAGAAACGTTTCTACGAATAACAGCAATCATACACTATAAAGATATTCACAATTTCAAACAAAAAGTACCAAAATAAACACTACAATCTCAATATCATGCGATAATGGAAAAGCAATAAGCCTGGACTCACATAATCATAAATCAGATCAATATATTTGGAAGAGCTTCATAACTCGTTTAAAAGAAGTCTCTAAAAATTGACGAAGATACAGAAACTGTGTCGAGTCGTCTGGAGCAAGATGAAGCTAACAAACCTAATCAAAAACTCTGTTTCGCTCATTAAGGTTATTGTTCATGACAAAATAGTGTTTACTTATCGAAAGATCAATAGCACCAAAGCATTGATCATTGCTGAAAATCTGATGAATAAGGATATTGAAGTAAAGGAGACGACGATCGATATCGAGGCATTTAACATCATCAATGTGATACATTAAAAGTTGAGGAAGGAGTTATCGTGCAAAAAAAAAGTGCGCATCTTGTTGAATTTCATTAAAATCCAGGGCTTCATCAATAAAATCAAAAGCAACCTCAAAAAAATAAACAAAAAGACTGAATTTCAGCTTAGTTTCAGTAACCGTGCTGTTTTCTTTCACAAATTTTAAAGCTTTGTGTATCGCAATAAGAAAATAAACTAGAAATAATGTTTACTCTTATTGTTAAGTCTCTCATAGATTTCCCAAGGCCGTACAGGTTCAGAGTATTCACAATATAGCCTTCATCTCAGCCAATCGACATAGAAATCATCATATACATCGAACAAAAAACCATACTCGAAAGCTGCGCAAATAAGCTAAACACAATTATAAACATCATTAATAAAGATCAGCTAATTCTGCCATAAAATTCAAATGTAAGTTTGAACATTTAATCGCATGTTCGAAGAAATAGTCGATTTTCGATTAATGCATCCTTTTCGGAATTGATGAAATCGCAATAATCGTTTAATTATGATGTGGAATCCTCTGATAATTAGAGCAATGAAGAGAAATTCCTGAATTAAAACAAAGAGAATTAATTGTGCTCAATTGTGAAGTTGGAGATGAACAGTGAAAATGATATTGAGCCCGAGGTCATAATTAAAAAAGAGAAAAGAAAATCGAGGGCAAGTCGAAAAGATATGAACAGAAATAAATTGAGGAGTTCGTTTATTAGATACTTTTACGAGAATGCCGAAAAATAGCTAATGAATTAGGACTCTCAAAATTGAATTATCGTTTTATTGCATTATGACATTATAGTAATATGGTATTATTGCATTATTAGTAGCAGTTAAGGATATGTTCAAATAGCTTAATGGCAAAACAAAGGAATTGCTACATCTTTATACATCTAAATAGTTCTATTTTCATGGCCTAACATATTTTATTCCCTCTTTCTATATAGCATAGACAACAATAATTCTACGAATTGAACGTAATACATTTCAGAATGAAAAATAACTTCATAAGATAGATAGTAGATCACCATTCAATCAATCAGTATAAAAAGTTGAATCGTTAGGCTTTTTAATAACCCCTTCCTCCTAAATCTAATCTTCTTTCTCGAGTTGGTCGATGTCCTTCCAAAATCGATGGCTTCTGATAGCTCTTTTCGAGTTTATTTTGGGTAGAACAGCGGCTGCTTATTTATAGGATCGTAGTGTTCCTTGATAAATGATAATGCTTATTTCTTTTATTGTTTGTATTGTTCGTAAGAATGCATGCGCTGCATGAAATTCTTCCATGGTTTTTGTTTTATCTTTTATTGGAGAATATGCTGTTGCTCGCATTTTGTGAGGAATTGTTGGATTATCTGTTTTTTATGGGGATATAAGGAGAGTAGTTCAGGGTCGAGCCCGTCGAGAAAGTCCAGATAGTCGAAGTGTTAAAATTAGGAGATAGGGATATTGTTGGATGAGAGAAATTATAGGGCTTTTTCTGTGAGCATTTATCAGGAATTATTATTATAATTTATTTGAGGGTGAATTAATCTGGACAACATTTCGACAGCATATCTGAAAGAATAAACAAATCCATATCATATTCAATAACAACAATCATGAATCGTAGAAGAGTATGAACGCGCACAATCACTGAATACCCCATCCCATTCACATGCATTCCGGCATATTCTCCTTATCTTTACTCTTACAGAAGGCCCCTAACCTAAGATTCCCATTATTACTTCCATTAAAAATCAACCTCTGCAATTCATGCTGATCTCTCAACGATTGCGCAAATGTCGCCACATGTTTGAATTCCTCTAACTTCCTGATTTTGATGAGATATTTCATCCTTAGCTTCGCAATTTATGCCTACATCTATAGATACAGCTATTCGATTTATTGCTATGTTTAGAGTGCTGGCTTAGCTGATTGTTCAAGTGTGTTGATTATTGATGTGGGCTGTTGATTTTGGTGGTTTTTGGTTGGAATCGGAGTGGGAGGGTTGTGGTTGTTGCCAATTTTGAATGTGCCGACTGATTATGATAATGCCATTGCTTAGAATTCGTTGTTCGTGGCATTATTCTCCTGTTCAGAGAATGGAAGCTGCTTTCCCCACAAAATTGAGTATTCATTATTGAACCTGCCAGAATCTTAATGGCAGATATGGTCATTGATGATCATCGTTCCGAAATCACTCTTATTTCCATCGAATGATGAGACACTTTACTATTGGTTTGCGCATTGGAATTATTTGTATATGTTTTGCATCTAGGATTGGGAATATGATTAGGGTTATGAGTATGGCTGTGATTGTTATTGTTATTGTGATGAGGATTATGGATGCAATTGCGATGAGGAGTATGGCTTTGAGTTTTTACTGATGGAAATGTTGGGATTATTGTGGTGAGAGCTTTATTGTTGGGATTCATGATCATTGTGTGATTCTATACTGCTGGCACTGTGTTAATGGGATAGTATGAATGGATGCGATAAGAGTTATTTCGCAGATGGCCTTTTGTGTTCATTAAGGGTCAAGCATTGCTTGAACGAAATCATTGAATTCGGGAGACCATTGTCCAGGAGTGGATAAAGCCTGCGGGGGTGAGACTGGATTGAGAATATTGCTCGATAAGGATGCTGATGGGAGTATGGAGGAACACCTTCTGCGAGTTAGATTGCGGTTATGCCTAACGACCAGATGTCAGTTTTGAAGCTGTACTATGATTTGGAGAGCAATTCCGGACTCATCCAGAATGGACTCCCAGTTCGAGTGTGATTGCCCATTTTTGTCTGACTGATCAAAGTGGAGACCCCGAAATCCGCAAGCTTCACTGTCCCATCGGCCATCAACAACACATTGGCAGCCTTTATATCCCTATGCATTATCCTATTGCTATGCAGATAAGCGAGAGCTTCAGAATGCCCATCATATACAATTTGATCACCTCTTCTCCGAATGTTTTCTTCCTTGCTTTCATCACATCAGAAAGCGAGCCAAGCTGACAGAACTCCATGATAATCCACACAGAATCTTCGACAACTTCGACAGAGTGGCACTTGACGATGTTCACGTGATGGCATGACATTAGGATCTTTATCTATTTTTCGATGTTGGGTAGGGTTTCGGGATCTGAATCCGACATTATTATTTTCACTGCCAAACTATTAGAGTTTTGATGATACTGCTTTGTAGATTTGGCCGTAGGAACCTTTACCGATTAGCTCCTGCAGTTTCAGACGCCCGTAAACTGAATTTATTATTTAACGTCTCATTATTATGATTATACACTCAGTTCATGCGCCTTTGAAAGTATCACAAACTGGCAGTTAATAATATTATCAGATTATTGCATTCCAATAAAATGGATGCATATCACAGATCAGAGTATTTATTCTGCTTTCCCTTGATCATTTGATCAGTTCTTTGATTGTTCTTAAAGGTTATACTGTCCATATTTGATGGTCTCCCCCGACAAAATCTTCTAAGATAATATGTGTCCCATCTTCAACATGTTTTTTTCTCATTTGTAAGACCATATTATTCGATGCCCAAATATAGTACCCTGCTTTTTTGGTTTTTTCCTACATTCTAAAGCATTGGTTTGCCAAAGAGTGCATTTTTTAGGCGCAATGCACCTTAGCCCCTTTTTTGAATCTGTCCGAGGTTAGATATTACCCAGTTTTTAGACATTTGATTCTAAAGTATTAGTTTGCGTGTTAATTCGTTTGCTCTCTGGTTTTAATGTTTTATTTATTGTGATGCACTTCCTGTTCTGAATCTTCAAGAGTTTAAAAACGAAGCCTTGATCTGTGTTTTAACTTAATGTTTTTCTTGACTGCAAAATCAGCTCCCTTGTATTATTCCCTTTATTCTTCACACTCAACACTTTCTCACAGTAATTTGATTGTACTGAATACTCAAAATCTGTTTTAATGTTCCTCATCTCTTTACTCTTCTCTTTTCCATCAGTGTTTACATTGAAAACCGAAGTGATCCACTCAAACATGCAATATTAATTAATGCTATTAATTCTGATACAGTTTATTATTATAATCTTCTTATTTGGAAATAGCTTATTGATTCTGATGCGATGGTTTGGAATTTGTCAGTTTCTGTGACATCATCGATTTCGCGTCATATAAAATAATAATCACTTTTATTGTATTGTCATAAACACTGATAAGAGAGATAGATACAGCTGAAATGATGAACTAAGCTTAATTTAAACTCGAGGATCTCATTTGCATGCATAATGCAAATAAAGTTGATTTAAAGTATTGCGGAGTATAAAAGAAACGGGAATTTAACAACCAGAAACATCATTGGCTCTCAAAGAGTCTATTCTAATAGATCTTATGGGCCTACACCACAGATAAAAATGATACAAATGTTAAGAAAGTAGAGCATTCTCTCACATCCAAGAACATTCAATCAGGAATACATTCACTTAAAGGAGCCAAAGATATGGAGCTATTCTTAGCTCTGCAATCCTACTATTTGTACTTAGTTGCATAATGCACGAGAGTTGGGGAAAACGCAGTATCTGGAACAGATAAACAAGCTTAAAATAAGTAATTGGTACCAATGATCAAAACTCTATTTGATCGATCATATCAGCCACTTGAAAGAGCTGTAATTGCTAAAAGAATTATAGGTTACCTCGATAAAGATCATTATTTTTTTGATGATCGAATTGAAAGTAAGCATTTAGATTTGAACAAACATGAGTTTGATACTCTAAAAAATGGCATAAAGGTTAAGATTAGGTTTATTCTTGAGAGTTTGGCTCAGTCTCTACAATGATTATCAATGGACCATTAATCAAATAATATATATATATTAATGTTTACGGTTATTTATTGGAATTGTGCTATCTTTTGGCTTTCAATTGGTCTAATTTGGAGGTTGCCCTTTATTCTACTGTCGCTCGAAGAGTTAAGTATTTTTTAATTTAGCAATAAATGCTTGTGCATTGAATACACAACAATTGCGAACAACAGCAACAGTATCAGAGATAATTATAAATTAAAGTACAATCTTCTTACAACAATAAGCATTAAGATAATAAGATAACCATAACCATTATCACATTGTATCCTCAATTTCCCAAATGCAAAATTCCTCAATTCTGTTAGTTTACCAATCCCCCAAACTTTTCTATCTTCACAGCATACCACGACAGACAGGTCATCGCAAAGCAACTGTACAAAATACTGACAATAGTGATAGCCTAAACACCAACAAAACCCATGTAAATGCCATTCACAAACACAACTAAACATTGTCCTAAGTTATAGGTAGAGATTCCTGATTTATTCCAGCGTGAGGCAATAACCAGCGTTAATGAGACATTCGCACAATCCACAATCCCAGCAATCAGTATCCCTGCTCCCATTAGCACTTTATTGGCTGTGACACTTGCAAAGTATATGGCAATAGCAGAAAACATGAAACAAATAACCACATACTTCAGCACAATCTCAGGTTTTATCCGACTCGAATGATAGCTATAGAGAATAACGATTGCTCCACCGACAATTTCACCGATTCCCTCGAAAATGAAGAGCATGAAAGTCAGCTGATTTACTTCGCGATCTGACATCAGTTTCTCGAATGTCTGGTACACAATGATGGAGAATCCTGTGTAGATGTAGCCGATTATCATGCCTGTCATGCCAAATAACACTAACATACTGTACGGGGAAATTGTCCGATGGAATGCGTCGATTGTGTTGGTATTGTTATTATTCTATTGGAGTATTGGTTGGTTGAGGAGGGCTTCTGGTTAGAATATCTCTGAGATGTTGCTGTTGCTGTTGCTGTTGCTGTTGCTGTTGCTGTTGCTGTTATTTTTATGGCTATTGTTAGAAGTTGTGGGACTATTTATGGGTTAGATTTATTTGTGGGAGTCTCTCCTATCTTGATGTTATATCTTATTCTTCAAACAATTGGAATCCCTTTCGTTAGCATCCTGTTGTTTGTCATTCCGTTGGCTAGCATTGGCATCTTGTTAGTTAAAATTGCGTTGGTGAGCATCTCGTTTGTTAACATCTCGAAACCCCAGAAACAGACAATTGACCACAAAAATAGCACATGCCAAAGCCAACACATACTCAAACTGCTCCAACTCCCCAATAATCCCAGCAGATATCAAACTCCCCACCAAATTAGAACAGTTAATAATCCCAATCGCAATACAGAAATACTTAATTTCCTGACCATCAGCACTGCCCAACGAATTCATATAGTTATAGATGGAAGTATAGAACATAGAGACTATGCACCCTCCCAAAAACCCGGCACAAAGTATCATTACAAGTGTTGTCGAAGTGAACCCAATTCTTATGAACATAAGGCCAAGAGCAATATAGAACAATGAGCCAAAGGAACCAATAAACACACAGAATCGGTATTGATACTTATGAATATAACAATTCTGAGTGGAAGCTAGTCCTGAACCAAGGAAGAACAGCCCTGTGAGTAATGGCCCTGCCCAGTTATTGCCATGTTGGTGAGTGAACTGTCCGATGATGCCTGTGTCGGTGTTGGCGATTGCTGAGTAGAGCATGACAGTGATTGAGAATGCGATCAGTCTGTGTTGATGTTGGGTATTGCTTTACATATCGAGATGGATATACTTTTATCATAAATTTCGGTTTATACTTACTTCTATTCGTATTATGAATCTTCGCGAATTATGTCATTATGTATATGTGTTATTATGTATATGTGCTATTGTGTTATTGTGTTATTGTGTTATTGTGTTCCTAACAAATCAATATCAAATTTCATGTATTTATCGATTGTGTTTCGATTTCTATTAATATTCTCGATCGATATTGCTCATTGGGCTACGTTATTTGTTGCTTTATTATGATTTGTTATATTATTTCTTAAGGATATTGTTCATTGTGAAGCATCTTTCGCATTTGCAGTTGGCAAAATGATATTCGTTACCTTTTTTCTTACGAATCGGGTATCTTCTTAATTGAATAACCTTCTTGATTCCAATATTACTCTTGCAATTCTCACAAATAGTTGTTCGGCATAGCTCACAAAGATCCCATTTGCAAAATATACGAGAACTACAATCTCCACACAATTTCTTAACACAGTCGGAACAGAGATCGTTTTATCTATCAACAGAAATGCATGCACCATCATCACAAAAGTAACTACTACAATCATTGCGAAAGTTACCAACACCCCAACCACAACAGTTTGTTTGCTATGCCACTATCTCGGTTTTCTCTGTCTCAGACTTCTACGTTACTAAATCAAGTGGTTTTTTACAGCATGAAGAACAACCATTTCTAAATGTTTGACACCCCAACAACTTTCTCATGCAGTCCAAAAAGCCTTAACATTCACAGCATTGAATATTCTATTCTTCATGGTGGATGGGAATTTGTATTTTCTTAGGTTTATAAGGCGGCTTCTTGATATAGTCATTATGGTTGTTGCTTTTGAGGAACTTAATTGGGGTTTGGCTGTCGGACTATTGGAGCTTTACAGATTAGGTCATATGGGTTGCAGGAAGGATATATTCGATTTAGGAGCGATTCATGCAGGATTATGGTCTCATTTCAGAACGATACAATTATTTATTATATGATGGGTTTGTTGTTTATGTTGTTTATGTTGTTTATGTTGCTTATCACAGTTTATTTTCGATTTGTTTATTTCTATGAGCTATTTGCTTATATTGATAAATTTATATATATATATTTTATATGATGTTGCACTATATTGATATATATGAAGATAACTACGTAGAATAAATCATTTCCCATTCCGATCATTAATATCCCACAATAAACAATCTTGCCTAAATCCTCCAAGTAACATAACAGACCGAGCATACAATAAAATACAAATTCCCCAAAAATAGTAGCATTCCATTATTTCTCAACCCATAGTAGATAATATTATAAAATTCCATGAAAGTTAACCACTATCGAAAAAGCAATCAAAGCTTGCGAAGATCTGGTATTCGACCATTATCAGGCATTAAAATAGGTAGTCTCTTGAACAAATCGGCCGATACAATCAAACTCTTCATATTCTATGCCATAATCCGTGAGTTCATTCGCAAGAGAGAGATCATCTTAAAGTCAAAATAAAATGACGATCAGGATAAGCTACTGAAGTAAGCATCGAAGTACAGTAATTGTACTATTATGGTTATTGAACCGAAAGGGAGAGAAATTGTGGAGTTTAATCAGATCTATGTGCTGTCTGAACATATTTAGAAGTGCTTGAGGGAACTGATCTTGGTTGATAATATCAAGGAGAATTATGGGAGGGGTTATGATAGTTCTGGGAAGTCATCTGCTCGTAGGATTCCCGGGTTTAAAGAGGAAGTAAGGAGCAATGTTAGGAACCTTTGTTTGAAAGGGAATAGTTTTATGAGCGACTCGCAGCATCCGCATCTGCAGCAACTACAGCAACTATGGCAACTACAACAACTACAGCAATAAAAGGCAGTATCCACCAATGAACTCGCATAAACATCAAAAAATTATTCACATTTTTTAACACAACAAAGGACGTCGATAAACTTCCATAAAACTGCTAGGTTAACTGCCTAATAATTTCCCCAGAATAGCTAAAACATTCCCCCCACAAACTACCCTAAATAAGCTAAATAGTCTAAATAATATAAATAACCTCAATAGTCTAAATAACCTAAGTTCCCTAAGTAACCTAAAGAGTTCACCCTAAAGAACAACAAACAAATCCAACTCCAAAGCAAACACCCCAAACCCTTAAATCTAAGATCGACTCACTCCTCCAAAAAAAAATCAAACTTCACAAGCTTCGACATCCTTCCAACAGACACACCATCAAGCCCACTCACATCCAACAAATAAAACTAACAAATAATAAAACAACGCTTTGATAGCCAAACAAAATAATCAAACAATTAATTCGAAACCAACAATCAAGCTATGAGAACATTCACAATTAATCGCAGTCGATAAAGATAATACTATTTAAGCAAGATCTCTGCAGGATTCACATATACTTAGTATAATTAGAATTCGTTTCGGTCGATTGCTGAGATATTTCTGCAAAGTATACATAAGTCGAATTATAATTTGAGTTTATTTCTATCGAATAAGCTTGGCAATGATAGTTTGATCCCAACCCCCAACCCCAACCCCAACCCCAACCCCAACCCCAACCCCAACCCCTTATTTGTTTGCAGTTTGAAGAAAAATAAAAGCAGCGATGTCAGTAAAAATAACAGCAACCATTAAAGCAACAATAAAAGTATTAATAACAGCATCATTGACAATAAAAGCAGCACTAACCACCATAACAGTAGCATTAAGAGCAACAGCTTTAATCAGAGCAACACAAAAAACAGCAAAATAATGCTCAGAGCAAAGATAATGTCTTATACTGGAGATCTATAAAACAAGTTCGAACAAATCCTCACAATTCTAAATAAAATATCAAAAAATGCCAAAGAAAAGAACAATAATTCATGCACGAACTCTCAAATTAACCAAATCGAATCGAAATCAACTAACTTCTCAAAGAATTACTTACTGCTATCGAACAAAATAGTTATCTCAATCAGATAGTTGCTGAATTGTGCAGACTTCCCAAAGGTACGAACTTATATTCATAGTCTTATAGATTGTTGAGAAGAAGAAAGAGCATTTTAGGAAAATGGTTAAACTAATATCCGATATGCGATACACTCTCAAATATTTGGAGAAATAGATTTAAAATATTAGCCTGTTTGATAAAAAGCAAAGGAATAGTAAGATATCGAAGTGGCAGATAGCATACAGGGCCAAGTTTACATCCAAAACTATCAACCAATGATTTTATTATTTTTAGTTAGGGGAATTAAAAGTCCCAACCCCCAACCCCAACCCCAACCCCAACCCCAACCCCAACCCCAACCCCAACCCCTGGATGATTTCATTGAAGGAAGAATATAAATAGTGAAAAATGAAATGATGAAATTATGAATCTTATAATGAATCTCTAAACAGAGAAAACAATAAAAAATTGAATAAGTAATAAGCTTCAGTAAAAAACAATAATTCCCTTCAGACATCCATATTCATTTCTGGCCCAATATTTTACTTCCCTTCAGCTTCAATCTTTCCCTTTGTTTTGCTATTGAACTCGTCGACTTCCAAACACTTGAAAGATCGTTCTTCATACATTTCTTCCGACATCGACTTGTCCTAATTGATCGAAGCCTCATCCGACGAACCTTACGAATGGTTCTCTTTATTTTTAAGCCAAATAAATGTTTTCATTGCTTATTCATTGATGTTTTTATAGCTCTTCTTGAAATCATGCTGGGCTGGAGGGCGTTTCGATTGGCTACTGCTTAATGATTCTTGGTCATCAGGTTCTGGTTCGGTTCCTGTGATCTATTCGATAAGCTTTTGGCATTCGGATTTGATGTATGAATCTGGGTCGGATTCCAGTAGTTACTTCAACAAATTGGCCGCGAACTATGGACTCTAGCTTTTAATATAGAAGCATGCCAATTAATAGGAGATCTAGTTGACCAAATTGCAATTAAGATCCTACTGCTCTTCTGCATTGCTTTTGAGTTTCTTATGGATTTATATGGCTTACTCGACTTTCCCCGTTTGGAACAGCTCTAGGGAATAGCAACGATCGAGATTGAATAACACTCTGCCTTTATTCTAGTGATCGATAAACTGATAGCCGCTTGGGTTTCCCCTAATTTCGCTGATGAAGGCTGGTAGGTTTCTCGCTTTTTCGAACACATTCTGCTAGTATATGTATTTCAGGAAATCCACATTCTTGACATGTTTCAATACGATGACCTTGTATGAGCCGCAGTTTCTGATCTAGGACACTTCGAACTGTGAAAATGGGCTGAATATGAATTTATCTTTGCTTCTGAAGAATGAGTTCATATAGATTTATGGGGTTGTCAAGGTGTTATACTCGATCTAGAGTTACAGTTTGTAGGGAGTCAGTACTTCAGGCGAAAACACATTTTACTAGTAAAATATTGTGAAATTTTTACTGAACAAGAATGAGCCTGGCTCACACATTTCGATCAACTTGTGGCTAACCCATTTTTTCAGGATCTTCTTGCCGATGTGAGGGACGTTAAACCCTGAGAAATACTGGGCAAACGTGATCATCAAGAACTCTCTCATATTTATAATCTAGTTTCGATCACAAGTTTCGGTTTTGATCAAAGACTTGTTGATTTCAAGGCCCAGCTTATTTTCCGAATCGAAGAAATCCTTCGATTTCAAGAGCAATTCCTCCATTGTATAGCTGACGATCTTGTTGCTTAAATCGTTGATCTCATTCGGAGTGAAGTTTATCTTATAGATCTTCAGCAATTACTTCAATGATTTCACAAAATCAAGCCTGAAGTTTTTCATGTTGCTTGTGATTGAGGAGTCGACCTTCCAGATCGAGGAGACAGATTTTTGTATTTATCGAATAGAGCCTTGGCTTGTACTCTTCGAGATGTTCAGGAATTCGAAGTTTTCCTCACTTTGAGATGACATGTCAAGGGAATCGAATCCACACCATTTTAAAGCCGATATTCTTTTATTCTTGTTCTTGATGTTTTCGATTTTCACATTCAATTTCTCCTCCTATTCTTTTGCGATAATTGGAACGAACACTGGCGTCTTCTTTATGAATTTTATTATCTTGCCGAAGTGACTACTCACAAAGGAATATGCTCGATTATTTTTGACTTAGTTATCGATTTTGTTTTTGTTGCAGAATATTATGACTTTGGTTTTGGATTGGATTTGTTTTAGATATTTCACGAGGAGCACTCTTTCTTCATAGTTACAGATGATGAATGAACTGATGAATTTCTTCTGCTTGATGTAAGTGCTGAGATTGTTATACCCGAAGCATGCGATAGCATTGTTTTAGAGTTACTTCTTTATTTATTCGAACTTGACATTGTCAAAGTGTTTGTCAATTATATCGACGGAGTTTGAGATTGTTTTTTCGGTATAGTATCCTTTTTTGATGGCTCTGATAATTTTATTCAATCCTTGCACTGTAGGCTCGCACTAATTCGGTATAGCAATTATTTTAATCCTGAATAAATAGTTGTTCTACTCAAAGATCTTTCTGATTTTCTTGACTTCGGTCTCGGCCACTATAATTGTCACACAGAAGAAATAGGTAGTTTACTTCATGAGAGTGGAGACACTATTAAATGATCGCATTTAAATATTAAACTCCTCAATAACCGAACAGATGTTTTGATATTCGGGCAGTTCATCAGTGCAAATGTAGGCCTTCGTGCATTTTACAATAGATTTGTTCTTGATAACGAGCTCCATCTTTAAATCGTTGGTGATATCCAGATAATTGTTTGAGACTGAGTAGAGTTCGGGGTCGTAGGTTTCTCCTTTTTCGAATGAACAGTAGCAAACAACTCTTGTCTTTTTCTTGGCGACCAACTGCACGACTTCTCGGTGATAGATATAGTTTGCGATGATGTACTCGGGCTCGCATTCGTCTAGGGACTGCTCTAGGAGTTGAAAGCTGTTGTAAAACTCATGAATGATGTTGGCCTTCTTGAGTGACGCTTCTAGGATTGATTCTTCG
This sequence comes from Brachycentrus maculatus, assembly GCF_059751285.1. Lineage (NCBI taxonomy): Eukaryota > Metazoa > Arthropoda > Insecta > Trichoptera > Brachycentridae > Brachycentrus > Brachycentrus maculatus. Next base: position 24,844 of record NW_028281807.1, read on the forward strand.
GAGGTTCTTGGACCTGGCTTGCAGAGGATCTTGACAGGACAGACATTTTTCTTGATGTTCTTGAGAACCGAATTGTTTTCGGGGAGCGATATTTGTTTCATATCCTTGAAGCATTTTATCAATTAGTCATAATTTTATAGAGGCTTGATATTGAACCCGACATTTTCTTCTAAAACTTTACCCTCCAGAATGACATAGATATTGGGGCTGAACTTGAGTTTCTTCATTCGGGCATTGAGTTCCGCGAAATTGTCATAAGTAGTGACAATCTTATTGTAGTAACGTTGCTCGAACTCCTCTAAAAAGCAATCGAGAGATATGAACAAATCATAGGAGATGCTGAGCTCGACCATTTATTTTTGAATGGACTGATTTTTGGGCTTCATGAATGAAGAGTCGATGATACTGATCTTGAGGCTCAGGTTTTACTTTGTCAACTGCGAGGACTAGCAACCCATTTCCCTTTCCAATATATAAATATTCGAAGAATACGAAATTAGCATGCTTTTATCAGTATCATGTATTCGTCTTAGTATTTTTAATAGTATATATATCCTCGCGATAAAATCAATAAATAATCAGCTGTCCTCAATATCTAGGAGCATGTCCGAAATGAATGCGATCTTCATCTAGGCGCCATCGTTGGACTCCAGGATTGTTTTCACTGTGTTCAGCTTCATTTGACAGTACTTTGCGATTTATTTATAGGTGAGGATCTAGGCTCGGGCTTGCTACATTTACTATTAGAGCTCGGCGAAGTTGTGGTGGTAGACTTCGAACTTGTTTTATGTTACGTTTGAGTCGACGAGTCCTGTGGAGGGCTTTGATATATTGTCGGATTTGTTTGATGAAAGAGAGTTCTGTTCGCTATTGGCAACTGTAGCTTTGATAATTTTGGTGGTAATAATGGGAATTTATGTTGTCCTCATCTAAACTTGTTGCTTGAATTCGTTGTTGACTGTAGTTTTACGGGGAGATTTCATTTTAGGGGGGCTTGCAATTCTTCTCCGGCTCTTATGATTGGAAATCGGAGATTTTGCTATATTGGCATTTTCTTCTGCCTTCCTCGGAGATGTCACCCGACTGTTTGGGCTCTTATTAGCAAATGCTAAATCTATCGATATATTGGCCCTCCTCTCCTTCGCATTATACTGTGCGAGTCTGTCAGGAGTACAGTGCCTATCATACTCCTTCTTAAGCCACTGGACAAAGTCCATATTATCAGTGATTTTACCCTTGGCCAACCTCTCGATATCAATTTTCTTGGGGTTATCTAGTTTATTGAGGACCGCCTGGACAAGTTTCATGTTGCAGATAAACTAATAGTCGTGCCTAGCTTGCCAGTTGACCCGAGCCATAGGCACTTTATTTGGGTAGATCATGTCTAGTACTTGGCAATATATGGCTCCTGAACTCAATTACTCAATTTTGGTGAGGTAGAGCTGAATGAAGAAAGCAGTACATTTAAAAGCCCTCCAAGCCAGGAGAAGATATCGGCTCGGGATAATTTATACTTTTAGTCCATTTTGGGGTCTGATGCCGACACTGGATTCTATAATAAAGCTGATATAAGTCGGAAATTTGTCAACTTTAAAGATATTATGGAAAATGTTGATTGCTACTTGAATTCGATGATTTTAGAGCAATGATAATGATTTTTTGTGGGGAGTTAGGTTGGAATAAATGTTTGTTTATTTTTGTTCAGTTTATGTGACTGATTATAAATTCAACTTTTATTTTATAATGGAGTTTTTGGGTTTTTGGGGTGATCGATAAGGTCACTCTGGGGATGCTATTATTTGTGTTGTAATTCATTTAGATGAGAAAATAAAAATAGATTGAGTATCCAATTATAATGAAACTATTTAAATTTATTTTATTGCAAATTATTCGACTTCGATAATCCTATTTAACATTGGCAGCGAGCTCTAATATGTCAGCACCTTCAAATTAATAAGCCTGTGGTTTAACAATCCTTCAATTGGACACAATTTCATCCTTCGATCTTATCTTTCATTACCTTATTGATTCTTCATGCGCCAAAATAGATAGATTAGGAGAGTAAAGTGTGTTATTGGAATTTTTTAAAGAATTGAAGTTTATCTCGGATATTTGTATTTTTCAGTATTTGTATATTGTCGAGTATAGACTCTAAAGTGTCCCTAACAAAAGCATCATAAAATAGGAATTACAATCCTATAATTTATGAAAACCCTATAAATCCCACTATAGCTTTTTCAGCCATTAGACACTCGCTTCGTCATGATACTTCTTATCGCCGCTTATGACCCTATTGCCAAATTTTCATCGTAATCATATGAACTCATAGAGTATTTCGCATATTTGCTACCTGCCCTTCCCTCCATTCTATACTGTTCCGGATAGTATTGATCAATCGATTTCTCGATGATCTTCATATCGAGCGCATAATCACAGAACTAACATTGTTCACTGAGTAAATATATATACTGGCAAACATGCGCAATGATCTAATCAGAGATTGATTCCTATGAGGGTAGCATCGGAGTATCTAGTTGATAGTGCTATAGTTTATACTTGAGTTCTTTGTATCCCATTATTTAGTTTTTTTAGTATTTGGAGAAATCTGGCTCGATTTTGTTCATGAGTCTGTTGTTGCTATTTGTTCTATTTGCTCTGTTTGGAAATGGAGGGATGATTAATTGATTGCATTGTGGTGGCTTATGTGGTAGCTTATGTGGTGGTTTATGTGATTGCTTATGCCTGGAATTTCGTGATGAAGGAGAGGAGATGTGATTTTTTTGGTAAGTATTGCCGCAAGGGTATTTTTATATGCTGTTTGAGGGTTGTAGTAAATGTAAAAGTGAGAAAGAAAGAGAATTCTGCTATCTATTACTAGAAGATTGATACGCTATGCATGGGCATACTATACTCAGAATGTGATGTAACACATGCTCAGAATGCAACTCCTGATACTTGAATATTCTCAATTGCTTCAACTCGCTCCTCATACAATTTTAATCCAACCTGAACAGCCTGCACTTTTCCCCAAAATTTAGCAAAAGTCTCCACAACCCTCGAATTGCTATTCTGCAGATAAAACACCCGCTCCTCGAGTTCCTCAGCCAACGCTTGTTCGTCCTTAACCTAGTAATGAAAAATTCTTTGATGAGTAGCTTTGGGTACTTTTGTTAGGAGTTGTACTTTGAGCAGAAATTGGCGTTGCCTGAACAGTCCACTATTCCGATTATTTGACTATCCATCTATGCTGAGGAGGAGGATGTTAAAGAGGAGGCCTAAGTCAGGGAGTGTTGTTTCATTGTTAAATATTGGGATTTATAGTTGGTGCTATATTGACAGCTCGGATGATGAAGCAAAGCGATGATTTATTTTGCTGAATGCGAAAAGCAGATCGATATTCGATTCTGTGAGTTCCACTATCCGACAATAATGAACACCAACCAAAGATATCAGCAAAACTATAATGCCAATCGATGAATAGCTATAAGCTCGTATTTACCAAATGATTGATTGATTATTAGTATATCTATCAAATAATTGTTTGATTATTAATAAATTGATATATCTAATTACCTATCTCTCTAATTTATTAATTAATTAATTAATTAATTAATGATTGATTATTAATAATCGTTGATTAAGGAATTAAATTGCAAAATAATCATATTAAAATTTAAAATTATTTGTATTTATGAAGTTGCATGGTTTTGATAGTGCCTTTGATTTATTTTAAAGACACCGATTTATATTAAGATTCATAAAAATGCTATTTTTCAAGGCTTATCAGAGTGCTATCCAAGCATATTCACCGATTTCTAACTATCAATAATTTTATGATTCCCCTGATTATAATAACGAAAACCCTGCAATTCAAAACTTAAATTAGAATTCCAAGCAATAACTCTTCAATGTTCAAACTCTCCACGACTCATCGATAGTGAAAAAGAAGTTATTACTTTTATCGAAGGAAAGAACTGTGAATCCTAATAAGAATTTTTATAAATTTCAATTGATTCATTCCCCAAGATGATACAATTAATCATATTATATTTGCTGGAGAAGCATGAAAAATCAGAGCTACTCGCATGCTGATCGTTAATATCATTGTGATAAATTCATTCAGGAATACTTATGAAATGGCATATATAAATTTCATGGCGATTAAAAGCAAAGGGTTGAGAAGGGCGCGATTGCTTAACAGAGGCCATAATTTACATCTATTTGCTTTTTATTTACATGGAGACTCGATATTCCTCGAGCTTGAAAGTAAAATAAGGCTATATCAACAACTTGTTTTTAAATGGATGGATAATCGATAGTTAGATATTAATTTAATTCAAGAAGATGGAGTACACCACTACATATGTCAATGACATTGATGACAGGTCAAGCGGAAATTGTCAGGTCGAGACTGTTGAATACTCAACTACTGGACCTCGCAGTTCTGGCTATCGAACTGAGGCTGTTGAATATTGCACCTCAGGAAGTCCCACCTATGGGGCTACTAACTATGGAGCCACGAACTATGGAGCCACGAACTATGGAGGGGCTTGCTCAACTTCTTCTTATCAAACTGGAGGCTCATATAATACTGGGTATCTCGGAGGAGCTTCTGTCTGCCAGCCACCAGTGTCCTACACCACAACATCTTGCGCACAGCCAGCAGTGTCCTACACCACGACATCTTGCGCACAGCCAGCAGTGTCCTACACCACAACATCTTGTGCGCAGCCTGTATCTTACGTGCAGCCAGTTACTTACGCGCAACCTGTTTCTTACGTTTCAACATCCTGCGCCCAACCTGTGTCCTACACCACGACATCTCGAGCACAGGGTGCATCTTACTGCGCTCCTAGCGTGTCTTATGCCAAAACATCGTGTGCTCCCACCGTGTCTTACGCCACAACATCCTGCGCTCCAGCAGTGACTCGTTGCCAATAGCCCCAAATTGTGAACACTACAGTCAACACTTGCGCTGAAGTCATCAAAGGAGAGAGCAGAATCGAATATGTGCCCTTCGAGAAAAAGGTCGTCGAATACATTGACCAGCCTAGAGTCGAAAGAGTGCCCAGATCAAGATTCGTTACCGAGTACAAGGAGGAAATTCGAGTGGAAGAAATCCCAAGAGAAATCACAGTGACTGATTACTACGCTGTTGAATATTTGAGACAGTATATTCCTCAATATGTTCCTGAAAAATAAATTGAATACGTCGCCAGGGAACGAAGAGTCAAAAAGTATGAGTATATTCCAGTTGAGAGACAAATTGTTCACTACCCGGAACAAGGATTGGCATGCGAGCAAGCCTCAAGTTATGTTTCTACCTCAGTCTGCGCCCCAGTTTGCGCCCCAGTTTATGCCCCAGCTTGTTCGACTGGAGTCACATCCCACATTGTGAGTGCACCACAAGTGGTCACCTACTCTACCCCTGCTTGCACAACTGGTGCATATTCAACAACCGGATATTCAACAGGTGGCAGTCGCTACACCGGAGGATCATCAGTTCGAGGAGCCGAAACCGTGACTTATTCAACAACCCCAGTTTGTGCTACAGGAATCTCATCACAGTATGTGAGCGCACCACAAGTTGTGACCTACGGAGGATGCTCAGATGGATACACAACTGGATATCCCTCAAATGGCTATGTCTCAAACGGCTATGCCAATGGAGCCTGCTCAACCGGAATCAGAGGATAGACTGTTACCTACACATCAGGCAACAACTATATCAACAATGGCTCTTACATTCCTTCAGGATCAGGACGTCACACATAAACCGTCACTTATATAAATTGATCTCAATATCGCAAGATTATTTCGTATCATTTGGATGTTATAAATAAGAACAGTATCCATGCAGTATCTTAGCTCAAAGGCCATGGGCTTAAATTAATTTTGGTTTATGCGTTTTCTTCAATTGATGTTTATCATTTAAGTCTCTGTTGAAGTTTAGGTATTTGGAACTGAGCCATTTCTCTATTCCATGGACAGTAAACTGGTATTGGTAGTTGGTTACATAGTTTATTCCAGGAGTCCCTTCCAAAGATATCATCTTTCTTACTTGGTTCTCATTACCTATCATCCTACTGCTAAATGCCTGAGGATTTTATGAGTTTCGGCTTTGTAATCTTTATCTTAATGTTTACCAGCTTGGTGGCATGATGAAAAGTACTTCACAGTCGATTTTATCCTTAATTTCTAACGCCCCTTCGACGTCAATGTCAAGAACAGGGATTTTATCATGCATAAAAATTTCCTCGAGATGGCTTTTGCATGTGCCATAACTGTTTTCAAAAGACATACTTATTTTTAAGCATATCCGGCAATTGAGTTTCGAACTATGGGCCTCTGGGGAAAATATAATGAATATTATTCAGTTACTTCTACCCGGCTTTCGAGTTGTGTAGCTGAGAGTAAATGAAAGAATCGGGGAGTGTTTCTGAAAGAGATAAGACATGACTGTTCCTTTTCCGACACCTGATGCGCCTGCGATAATCATGGCCTTCCGAAAACTACCTGACATTTTTATTCTGAGTTTAATTTTATTTAAATAATTAATATTAAGTAATTCATAACTATCAGATCGATTCTTGGTTGCATTTGCATAAATGTACATTACTCATACAGTTGATAAGCTTATATATAAAATATAATGATGCTACTATCAACGACGGCCATGAGGGTTGGGGTTGGGGTTGGGGTTGGGGTTGGGGTTGGGGTTGGGGTTGGGGTTGGGGTTGGGGTGGGAATAGATATACGTATAGATA
>NW_028281808.1:0-67500 GCF_059751285.1 Brachycentrus maculatus
TCTCGATAAAAAAACTTTTTGCACACTTGTGTTGATATCGTTAATATGCGTATAATATATAAATTAAAAAAATAAAAGTAATTTGATAAAATTTATTTGGCTGTCATTTTGTGGTAAAATCTTTTAATTTTAAATAATTTTTTTAAATACTATGTTTGAAAATGATGCAGAATGTATCGACATGCGTATTACAATAGATTTGAAGAATTAGTGGTATTTACAAAATAACAATTAAATTAAAAATATAATTACAGTACACTACAAATGAACGCATCAAAATTCTTAAAAAAAAAGTAGCATTAAATACATAATGGTAATAATTACAACATTTAATACGTACTTTAAAAATTAATCAAAGGCCTTAGTATTTCTCTGGGTATGTAATATAAATAAACGTTATTTAATTTTGATAACATAATACATTTTAAATCAGGTTTCTAAACGATTACAGCTATCATGAATGGGTTAGAAAAAACATATATATGTTTGATGGGAATTGAACTCTTCACAACTAACACGCTAGCATAGGGGTCCGCAAAGTGTGGCTCGCGAACCACATGTGGCTCTTTTAGCAATTTGTGTGACTTTGTTAAATTTAAAATGAAATTTTTGCAGATTTTTTTGTTGTTGCGCTTATTCATTTTTAGTTCGGTTGAGGAAGGAGAGATGGTGCCGTTTAAGCACATATGAACCCTCATAAAACCTTTTTCTTGATAAAAATGCAAACATTGGAAAGAAAAAAACCACACTACATAGTTTCAAACCACTTTCATTGTCCAATATGCCAGCAGAAGGCTCTCTGATTAAAAATCTATTACTATGACTAGAATTTCATTAGTGACATCTATGGTGAGATGAAAATGCCCCGTAAATGCCCAGACTTCTATACTCTTCTTTATCTATGTTGAGATGTCAAAAAATAATAAAATAAAAACTCGTAATTGGAGGTAATCCAGATTTGGGAACAAGTATTTGAATACACTCAAAATGTTGAAAAAATTGGCTTCCTAAAAATTTTCTAACCGTTTTTTTGTTCTCATGTTTGGCTCTTTTGGTCCAAAAGGTTTCCCACCCCTGCTCTAGCACATCGTTCACCACGCTTCTGCAGATAAACTGGGTCAAGTTGATGGATAAGACACGTTATAATCACCAAATAAAACTTGATTTATCTTCGTACAGAGTAACTTAATTATATCGTTCATGTTTATCGTTTTATCTGCATCAGGTAGATATAAATTAAAAATCTACTGTTAATTTGTTTGTATTTTTGCCTTGTTACTTACTCCGTTAGTTTAATTAGCTTACGTATGAAATTCACACAACTACGTATACGTTTGTACGTGCAGTATGATTGTCTGCAATTAATCTATTTAAATAAATTATACGGTGTTTGTTTTGACGTTTCTCACGGATTACTAAATTGAATGAAATATAAACTGAAGAAAATAATTTCAGTATTTTAAAGGGTTAAAATTTTCGCAAGGTTCACGTCAGATAACAAGGTCGTAATTTAGTTTTCTAAGAGGCACTAAAAAAATATTTGTCTTACATAAGTTCTTACATTCGTTTTACAGTATATATCATTATTGTAAAAAAAATATCGAACAAAGGCAAAATAAAGGAGTGGGTCAAGTATTAAGATCGAGAGTAATTTTTATAAAAATTGTAAAATAGTTTAGGTTCTTAATTTTTCTCTCTTTTTGTGTGTATGTAGGTTAGAATGGTTAAAAACAAAAAAAAATGTTTGCAAAAAGAGCTCCACCGACAAGACACACATGGTGGCTTGGTGGAACTCTGCAAAAAAAGATTAAAATTGTTCTTCAAATAAATAAATACAATTTTGTTAAAAAAAGTTAAAAAAAAATAATTGTCAAGTGAACATTAATATTATGCTTTCACACGTCTTTTTTATTTTATTTTAAATATGTTCAAATTTATTCTTATCGTGTCATCTGGCACTGCATTGAGAACTCTCTATAATATACAATATACAAGTTTTGCTCAGTAGAAGAATGTTAAGTGGTGTTGCATAAGCCGTAGTTACATTTCAGAATCACTTGGATATTAGTCAAAGTGTCACTAGGATGTTATAATCGTTTATAATACCATATATTATATTGTACCATTTTTATAATTTTACGCTTACCATATTCTTTCGTTAATTTTTTTAAAAATTTGTATTCACTTTGTTTGAATAAAAAAATAAAGTGATTCAAGTTAAACACCAACATTAATTACCAAAAGTAAGTAAGCTAGTACGTATATATATATATATATATATATATATATATATATATATATATATATATATATATATATATATATATATATATATATATATATATATATATATATATATATATTATATATATATATATATATATATATATATATATATATATATATATATATATATATATATATATATATAATATATATATATATATATATATATATATATATATATATATATATATATATATATATATATATATATATATATATATATATATATATATATAAATATTTATATATATATATATATATATATATATATATATATATATATATATTATATATATATATATATATATATATATATATACATATATATATATATATATATATTATATATATATATATATATATATATACATATATATATATATATATATATATATATATATATATATATATATATATATATATATGTATATATATATATATATATATATATATATATATGTATATATATATAAATTTATATTTATATATATATATATATATATATATATATATATATATATATATATATATATATATATATATATATATATATATATATATATATATATATATATATATATATATATATATATATATATATATATATATATATATATATATATATATATATATATATATATATATATATATATATATATATATATATATATATATATATATATATATATATATATATATATATATATATATATATATATATATATATATATATATGTATATATATATAAATTTATATTTATATATTTATATATATATATATATATATATATATATATACATATATATATATATATATATATATATATATATATATATATATATATATATATATATATATATATATATATATATATATATATATATATATATATATAATATATATATATATATATATATATATATATATATATATTTATATATATATATATATATATATATATATATATATATATATATATATATATATATATATATATATATATATATATATATATAATATATTTATAAACTCAACTCATTAGAATCGATAGAAAACAGAATAATTGACAAATGTTATGGTCTTCTAAGTTACGTTGGAAAACTACTTGTTGATGCAGATAACCAGCTACAGATGGCAGATGATGATCCTAGTCTTCTTATCGTCCTTGTGAACAAAAATATGTTCTTAAAAGTCTAAATTGCTATGCAGTACTTTGCCATAAAGCAGTTAGACATGTTTTTAGATGAAAAAATAGTAAATTGAATTTAATAGCTGATGAATAATTAAGATAGGAGCTACAATGATATCCAACATGACAGAAGAAGTAACGCGTCAGCATTATTAATTCAACTTGTTGCGAAATACATGGATTATCGATATAACCTACATTTTCCGAACACGTGTTTTCTAACTGACAAAACATCAAAACAAAAATGACATGTAAAAATACAATCAATTAATCAATAAAATATGTCAGAATAAACCTGGTTGAAATTTATGTATGCATTAATTTTTAAATCAAATACTTTTTTTTTAAGTGTAATAAGTTATATTTTATTTTTGAAAAAAAAACACAAAAAAATAGTATTTTGACAATTGTTTCGCCTAGTTATTGCATTTCCAAACAAATGCCATTACTAGGCGAAACAATTGTCACAATATCAATTTTTATTGTATTTTATTTTATTTTATAAAATACAACTTAGTAGACTCAAAATATCTGTGTTTGATTTAAAAATTAATACAAATACAAATTAAAATAGAGTACTTACTCATTGCACGCCTTCACAGCTGACTGAGTGACGGTGATCATTGTGGTAGTCACGCCTTGTGTGGTAAGACAATCCAAGGAGTCGACAGCACCTGGGAGGCTGCAGATTCCTTTCCTGTCTCTTCCACCAGATCCAACGAGGTTCTCACCATTATCTCCAAACATCAGCTGCCGGCCATCATACTTTGGCGGAGAATTCTGGACCGAAGTTCTTCTGTACTGCACATTGGCGTTAACGACGCCTTCAGCGTTGATTGTGGCTTCTTCCGTTACTATAAAAGCACTTCCGTTTCTGCAAACAGTTGTAGTGCTTCTTTCAAATTTTCCACCGTTGTGAGATGAAGGAAGCAGTGCGCTGCTGATGTCCATGATAGGAGGCGGCAACGGTGGTCTTTTGTTAGAAAGGACAGGGTAATTGTTGAAATCTCTATAACTGCTGTAGGGGTAATTCGGATCATCACATGTGTTTATATTATTTTGATCAATGTGCGATTGGGTATAAGGGTAAGAGGGATAACTGGTCGGTCTTGGGGAAGGTGTTTGAGGTGATCCTGTTTGAAATCCGTACATGGTTTCAGGATTCGTTCCCAGGAGATAAGGATCGTGGTAGGGGTAAGGATCAGGACTCGGTACCTTCGACTCAGTTTTTCTTTTGTATTTGATTCCATTAGATGTGACATCAGCGACGTTTGTCTCATTGGGGTTACCGAGAAGAAAATCGTCATTGAGTTCTGAGATTTGAACGCCGTTTTTCTTTCCGCTTGTTGGAGCAAAGTTTCTCCCTGTCGCTTTTCTTCCATACAATTGTCTGTAGTACTTTTCTTGGTCTCCATACATCCAGCACACTTTCCACCATTGTCTGCACATGAGAATGTTGGCGGAACTGGCAGTCTTTATTTGGCTATTAGCTGTGGTAGACATTTTGACGGATGGTCTTCAACACTCGAACAAGATAATCCGCTCAAACACAAATAGATTTAACTGTTTTCTCACTGTTAATCACTGCACTTATTTCTAAAGTAATCGTCTCTTCCATGGCTAGAACGAAGATGAAATAATATTGAAAAACTGGAAGTATGAACTAGAAACGCACGAAAGGTTTTTTTGACGACTACATCTTATCATTTTAATAACATATACAGTAAGCTCATAGCGACGCTGACGGGTAAATCATGTTGAAGCTCGTTTATAGTATCCTAATTTACATTTAATTAAATCTCTGGAAATAGAGGTCGACAAAAAAAGTAGCATGTTGAGAGAGTTACAACATTTGTTTGATTCCGTTTGAGAATAATTATTAAATATAGACTTACAAACATGAATTATGGAATGTTGTCTGTTTGACCGAAACCATTAATCTTTTAGTAAGTTACTTTGTAAAATGGAACACCGTTAAAATATTCAAACGCTTCCATGTAATGTTTTTTGTTTCTCATTTTAAACTAATATATCTTTACAAACATCATAACGAACAAATAAAAAACAATATATATATATAATATATATATATATATATATGTTGCATGTTACATTATATTCAGTTTCAAAGAAGAACAGAATACTTATGGAATTTAATACAGTTATATAAGCATTTTATTTTTTACCTATTGATAATAAAAACGAAGCTTAATATAAGGCGTTACGAATTCTTTTAAAAAATAAGCACCCATGGAGTCTATTATAACAAAATATAACATATTGAGAAGGCTTCAAATTATACATAAATACTAGATGACCACACACGGTGATTAATTGTACCCATTTTAGATTCGACCGCGAATTATTATCCAGATTAAAATAATCATCTCGCGTTTAAGAGCAATGCCATAAAAGTTTTATTTCAAGAACTCGAATCCATCTGATAGTATCTGCGCCAATAATTCTGCACGCTGGTCAGATCGGGGAGCTATTAGTACTAGCGTGTCGTATGTTGATCCAGGCAATACGATATGAAGAATATAAAACCAAGTATGTATACCAAGCTAACTAACAGAAAGTTCTCAAGAGCTTTTGGTAAAGCTTAGGATCTCGCATGTTAATCATTTCACCTTTCTGCACTGGCGCTTCAGAAAATTTGCCTGATCTATTTCGCTCTGTTTCAGAACGAAAGAATGTTTACTCGCGTTGTTACCTGACCACTGTTTCATTTGATATGACGGACTGAGGCAATGTGGGCGTGTATGTGGATGGGTGAAGCGTTCGCAAAGAGCCACCAAGATTTAGTGTGATCAAAAAATATTTTTATATCTGCCATTTAAAGTGGTATTCTGGTACAAATTTTTGACTTCAATTTGGACGTTTTACAAACCAAATTGATATATCATAAATCTTATGTTATTTCATGTTTGAGTTAATGGCAGCATCTATGGTTAATTTGGAAAAGCCTTTGTTTAGCAGAGGCCCTTTTTTAATGTACGCAGACTTGCATAAACTTCTTCATCTACATACATATGATGAGATGTAAAAATGTGGAGAGAGCCAAATTTGTGAACAAGGATTCAGACCCACCCACAAAATGTTTTTTTTTGTATTTAAACCGATTAAAAAACGTCAAAATTTACCACAAACGGTAACAAATGGTAAAAAATGGGAAACAAAAATCATAACTCGTTTGTGAATCAAGTCAATTCAATATTAAACATCCTGTATATCGTTAACAGCTGCTTCAGAAGCAGCCAGGGCATGCTTTAAACCCCCGCATTATCGCTTCTTGCTCATTGAAAAGTCTCTTGGTCGGGAGCTTTTTGATTTCGGTAATTAATACTTTTCACAAAGAAGAGGGCGGTCATTTTCGATTCCCTCGCGAGATTGTAGCGTCATTAGGAGTGCCTCAAGGATCTGGTCTCGGGCCCTACCAATAAATTCAACGCAGTAAGAAGTACGTAGATGTATACCACGATACGTTGCCCGTTAATTAATCTATGTTGTGTGTATAATTGTGCGAACTTTGTATGAATAGCCACGCTGAGCACGGTGATTAAGTTGTCCCGCAGTGGCCTGAGATGTAAGCAATAAAAAACACAAGTTTTCTCACATAAAATACACTTTCTGCTGGGATCCAATGCATCTGGTTGACAGATATCAAAGATAAATAAAGGAAGAAAAATGATTTCTGAATATTTTGTTAAAGCGATTTATTTATTGATTGATTTGTCGTTTAATTTGAAGAAAACCATTATTTATAATTAAAAAAATTATATCAAATAATTATTTTTAGAATAAACTAAGTTGTATATTTTATTAAAAAAAAAAAACAAAAACATGTATATGAATTCATCGTGACAATTGTTTGGACAAGTGCCTACTGTAATTTGGTAATGCCCGGAAAAGGAGAAACAATTGTCACGACGATTTTTTATGTTTATTTTTTTTTAAAGCACATCCTAATGATCAGTGTTTGATTTTAAAATTTTAATTTTAAAGGATTTCGTCAATACTATTAAAAAAATCAAAATTTCACAATGTATATTTGTCTATATCATAAATATATATTCATTAAAAGGAAATAAAAATAAAAAAAATCACAAGGTTTTTGTGGTTACACTGTCATTAGATTAATGATATATGTAGGAGTTCCAAAAAAAATGGGTACTGTGTTTATTAATTGTGGGTTAAATGGTAAATGTCACACTTGTGTAAAGTGATCACTTGACCAGCCTATAAGAGGCCGTAACTTCAACTTCAAACCCCTTATCCGCACCCCAATGGTGCATAGGGCACTGTATCATATAAACGCAGTGTTATCTTGATCGTTAACTCATGAAAGGTGATTAGCCCTCCACTTCAGGTACCAGTCCAGGGTAGTATTGAATAAATATTACAGTGAGAAAATCTCTAATATTTATTTGACCCTCTCTAGGAATCGAACCCGGGACCTCCAGTACGGTAGCCGAACGTGCTGACCATTACACTACGGAGGCGGATAAAAGAAATACCAGATATATATTGAATAAATATAAGAGTGAAAAAGAGGTCATAAGCCCTAAAAATATCGAGACCATATTCTTCCAAGTTGAGGTATCAAAATATATATATATTAATTACCGTTATATTACAGTTTGTCGATACCCGTCAATACTGAATAAGCATTAATGCACAAAAATATTCACGTAAACGTTCCTCGGGATGTGGAACGGTTCAAGGGAAGCACGCTAATTCATTCGGAATGGAGAATCGTGATGGAGATTGTAGCGGAATTAGTGTTTCCACTTTACGCCACGGGTAAACGACTCGCCAGGATAATGCAACCGTCACAGTCACGCCTGGGAGACTTCACTTGTTTGACAGAATGGCGTAGGATGGATCTCAAACCTTACGCACACATTGCACTTGACACTCCGTTAAAGATACGCGTTTTAAACGCTGTCACTTCGCAACCACTTATCAATGTATTATTTAAAGTAAAATGATGTTTCAGCTGTGGTGATATTATTATTGTATGCTTAATTTAAGGCGGGCAAGTTTATTAAGTGATCACTTAGGGCAGGTTATAAGCTCTGGAATGCTCAGACTAATATCATCTTTCAGTGAAAATAATAGATTCCTCATCTCAAGTTGAGAGACCCATAATACATATATAATTTATACTATAGGTTTCGCAACATGAGACAACATGTTAGGAGACATTACAACACAAATTTGTAATGATTCCCGACAACGTATGTTATTACTTGTTATAAATATTTACTCAGTATCTGTTAATGTTTTCAAATAATTTATTTCATTAATTAAGATTTTGCTTAAATGAAGGCTTTTTTTTGTTCCAACACGATTAAGGGTGAAATTTTGATTGGTATTAAGTTGACAAGTTTGTTATTTTTAATAGTAATTCAAGATAAAGCTACCTTATTTCTAACACTTGACAGGCTTGTCTTCTCTAAATAATCCGCTTATTTTAAGGCTCACGAAATATTCTCTCAAATTTAATTTTGATACTACATATGTGCTCTGAAAACCTGTTTATTATTTTAAATGTATTTGTTTATTTCTCGATTTAGAAAGAAACTACGTTCATCACCTCTAGGTAAGCACTATTATTGTCTCTCATAAGGGTAGTATTAGATGCTTTGAATATGAAGTAAGGCTTATTGTTGATATGTTAAATTTTGTATTAGTAAAAAATCCTTTTCATTACTTTAAAACGCCTTTAACAAAAATATACAAAAAATATATTGAATTAGAGTAACAAGCTAAAATATTGATTTTATTCTTTAAAATGTTAATTACACTACACTTATGGTACATATGAACTTGAGTTATATATAAGTAGCTTCCATCATTATTTTTTGGCCTTATTTGCAGCCATTGGTGCAAAGGGCACTGCAACACATCGAAGCAGTATTTTCTTAATTATTAATAATACAAAGATAACGTGATTAGTCTTGCGCTTCAGGTACCATTCCAGGGTGGTATTGAATAAATATTATAGTGAAAAAATCACTTGTATTTGACTCCTCTCTTTGGAATCGAACCCGGGATCTCTAGAACCGGTGCCGAGCATGTTGACCATTACACTACGGAGGCGGGTGGAGAGAAACTCATATATGTATTTATATTAACAAGAGTAACTCAGATTTGTAATATGTGGCCGTTCTCAAAACTTAAATGTCGCGTCAGCTTTAAAAACTGATGTTACTAATTGCATCCTTTTGAAACAGTTTTAGAGCCATGGGCAGAATTAATCTTATCACACGTTAGTAGGCAAGATGTCATAAGATAAACTGACTAGGTTTGCAGATTGCAAGAGCGATTCACGAGGTGTTAATTCATTGGATACGCAAACATATTGTGCTGTTTAAATATGGTAATTAATCATCACGATTCCTCGTAAAACGGCAGATTATCTTCCATCAGTGTCAATATCAATGGCGCGCTAAGAAGGCTGAGTATGGAAATATTTATACACACACACACACATATATATATATATGTATATATATATATATATATATATATATATATATATATATATATATATATATATATATATATATATATATATATATATATATTTACATATATGTATATGTCTGTGTTTATATGATTATCAATGTTCGGAGGGTGTCCTGTCTAGGGCATGTGCTTAGAGGAGATAGCACCTCAGAACAAAAAAAATATAAGGTCGTCTAGGTGTGGGCAAAAAGTATATCTCCTGGCTCCGGAATATATGAGATTAGACGGGGATCAGGACTATTAAATACAAGGATAATGGTCCAGGATGATGAGTCTTTTGTTATACCTACTAAAATAATATTAACATGAATTAATTCAAAAATAATTATACGAGTATGTCCAATGTCCTGCCTATTTGAAAGCGAAAATCATCACTTGTACAAAAAAAAAAATATATATATATATAATTAAAATGCAACTTTGTTTTAAAATCAATATAAATTGTACAAAAATATATGTTCATGTATAAACTTTAATCGATACTGCAGCCGAGATTTCCATTAAACCAGAAGTCCTTATTACGAGAGAAACGGCTTCACCGGGACTCGATCCTGATCGTCGTCAGGTCGTGATGAAACGCAATCTACTATGAGTACCCCTTAACTTGCACATAGATCACTTTTACTGCTGATAGAAGTTCCTATCTTCAGCCATTAACCACTTACATAATAATTTTGCTAAATACGAACATAAATTTATACACGGCTTTGGATGATCCTAAGGAAGCTCGTTCGATGTACTTGGAAATATATTTTTATTTTATTTTTACTTCAAACTAGCCATACTCAGCTACGCATTGCCTACATTGCTGAGGCTCAGCATAGTTTAATAGGAAAAAAGACGCGAAACCGCATACATATTTTACACATGTTTAATTTCACAATGCTAGGGCTTACAACATTTTAACAGCTGCCAAAAAGTATGCTGCCTGTAAAAAGAAATTTCTAGTATTGCGTGTATTGAAGTTGACAACAGATAGCGCTGCCATTACGGTAAAAAAAATGTTTAAAAAAATCAATATAAGGTAACGTAACGTAAACAATGTAACGTTTTGTCAAAATTTTAAATGAATCGGTAAACAAATTTAGAAGACATTTCGAACATCATATGCAAGTCATACTCGTAGGCTGTTAGGTGATCACTTTTCACACGTGTAACATTCACCATTCTACCCATGATTGACAACCACACTACTCAAATTTTGGATGTTAATCATGAGTAGAATGCTGAATGTTATACGTGTGCACACTTACCATTCTATGACAGGTTGTAAGCCTTGTAAATACCCAGACTTCTATTTACTTTTTCCCCTTTGTTGAGATGTCAAAATGTTAAAATACTAATTTTTGAGTTTAGTTGTTTTGACGCAGCACACTCGTGCGTTATCTAAATAGAAGGAAAACTTATAATAATTTTCCTAAGCGCTATTTACTAAATCACTAATCTATGTGGTAACAAGGACCGAATTATTTTAATAAAAAAATAGAGAGATCCAGATTTGTTGGCAAGTATTTGGACACACTCAAAATGTAGTGAACTTTAGAAGATTTAAGCTTCTAACAAACAGACATTTACATTTTTATTTATGCTCGTATAGAGATCTTCGGAGTACCATCATTTCCTTCTTTGTTTTTGTGGTAATCTCGAAGATGGCGCACAACAGTAAAATCCGATAATTATATCCCTGGCGTATTTCCGACGTTTACTGCAGCGGCCAGCCGGGCAAAAGTTATTAAGAAAACGTTATTTTCTATCCCGGGACCGTGTTTATCCCGGGATCGTGCTTCGAAACACGTGGACCATAATAATCATCACTCCGAGATGAAGATGCTGATATCGGCTTTGCGAAAGTAGATAAAACTTCACGCCTGATTTATTTCTGAGTAAGACATGATCGAAGAACACTGGAGATGAAGATAACTTCGATTAATGGAGAGAAACATGTATTTTATCTACCGATATTTTACGAGCAGTTGTTACAAGCATTTAAACAGTACAATAAACTTGCGGTAAGTGCAAATATTATATAAATTAATTTAATCGTAAATATTTACTGGTTATTATGACTCCTTAATGCAAAATGGAGTCATGGTTCCATACTCTAATGTATTTTGACAAAAATGGCAATGGATTAAAATACGTAGACTGAATGCAGTCGGAATGCAATAACTCGGATAAATATACGGTAACACAATATATGGTAGAATATTTAAGTTGAGATAGGCATTATCGCAAAAATTAAGAAACGTGTGACAAGGTTTTATTTGTTTTATTTTGTTTTAATTTTTTTATTTGAGAGTTGCATTTATTATTTACCTTGTTTATTATAAACAAGGTTTATAAATCATTAAGTGGAATTTTATTTCTTCTTGCTAAAGATGTGGTCATATGTCGTAACCGTCTCGTTTATATTTATAATTAAGGATTCGGACCTCACATACAAATGATGGAGTGTCTTCTCAATAAAAAGCTTATTTCATCTCACCAATAGATATCTCTAGTGAAATTCTAGTGATTCAAGCACCATGTTTCGAAATCGAATCATATATAGAACATCCAAGAATTTGAGTAGTGTGGTTGTCAATCATGGGTAGAATTGGTGAATGTTACATGTGTGTAAAGTTATCACATAAACCAGCCTATGACGGTCGTAAGCCCGTCATAGGCTGTAAGTATGAAAAACAACTCATAATCGGAGATAGACCAGATTTGTGAACAAGTATTTGGACGCACTCAAAATGTTGTAATATTATTCATAGTTAATAGGGGTTGAGTATTGAAATGTGTACACGGTTTTGAAAGGGTGATTACAATATTAAATGGTGAACACGATATTTAACTTTCATATAAACAGAAATGAGTTTCTATAGTTGAATATGCCGAGAATGCAATCTTCTCAGCCCGCTTCCCTTATTAACAAATAATCAGAAGACATTTAAGAATTAATGTTCACAGCCGTAATAGTAGATAGCATCTTTCCTTTATACTTAAGCGCCTTTAACTTCTGTTAGCCTGGTACCCATCGGGTGTCGTTATTAATGAAGCAATATATAATGACGTATCTTATCGTATGATTGATCTAGGAATATTTAATGCCAGAGAATAACACTACTGCGAGCTACACGGTTCTGTATTCCTGGTTCTTAAAGGATTATTATTATTTATTGTTATAAAAAAAAACTTACTCGTGTCAATTTTGATACATTACATACTCAACACTCTGATGAAAACATAAGATTTAAGAGATTGCGTTGATTGGGTAAAAGTAATACATATATTAAATAAAATTAAAAGACTGCATTTTTAATGTTTAAAATAAAATAAAACCTTGTTAAAGACCACGTTTGAGATAACTATTTTTTTTTATTTCATGGTTTCATCTAACAGTTTGTATTTTCGATTGTCGATGAGAACATCTGTAGTTTTCGAAATTAGTCGTGTTTATATCAATAATAAACTTAAAAGTGACGTTTACAAGTGTTTTATTTTATAATTTTAATCATCACGTAATATTATGCTCTACTGTTTTTTTTAATTAAAAAAAAACTTTTAACATAATTAACATCCTCAGTCTCAAAAGGAATTTTCTTAAACAAATAAAAAAATACATTCATATTAAAGCATTTGAGAAATATTTTTACAAAGCTCATTTTCATTGAAGTGAAGTATTATTGTCAGGAATAAATATTTTTTTTGGTTCACAAATTAAAAATATAATTTTGTTTGTAACCACTTTTATTTTTGGTGATTTTCTCCAACGGTTTCCTAAAGATGACAAAGTTCTTATCGAAATCGGTTGGAGAAAAAATGTACCAATAAAAAGTGGTTAAAAACAATGTTTATAAAATGTACAAAAGAGTAAAAAAAATAAAAGTGGTTAGTTCTAGTTTATGAAGTTGTACGTAGTGCGCCACAAATCATCTGCATAATTTTTCAAGAAATTATTCTTTAGTTATTGAAAACCCACGAAGATTATATGTTTTTTCTCATTTTATAAAAAAACTTAAAAAGCTGAACAATTTATGTTATCTCGTTGTATTTTCGAATGATGTATAGAAAAGGAAAGAAACAAAGTTTTATAATTAGGATATATTTTTAAATTTATTTGAAAATGACACCAAATAAATATTGCATAGAATAACGATTTATGTTGTTTCCAATCAATTATATTTATTCCGGTGATAGTTGTTTTTCCATAAAATATGGTAACCAAATCTACATAATAAACTAATCATCCTTTTTTACATGCTGTATTTATGTTAAATGTCATATTTAAAAACATTTTCATCAATAAAACAAAACTCTATGTGCTTATCGTAATACATGTTTAATTTATAATGAATATGCTGATAAAAATAATGAATCGTAGTTTGCGTCGAGTATCCCCATAGATTTATCTTGCAGCAGACGGTATTTGATAATGCAAGCAGCGTTCGTAAAATGCACGATCAGTTTTAAAGATCACCTTACGCGGTGCATAAAGTGCATTGCATACGTTATCTTCAAGAAAAATAACAAAAGAACTATCTTGCACTTTCATTTATTTAACACACAGACTAAGCAGAATTGAATGTGAAAAATAAATATCTTAATGGTACCTAATTGAACTTCATAGATTTTTTTACGCCTATTTAATTTCTTGCATCTTGAAGTGCAACTTTCTAAGGCGGCGATTCGATAGTCGATAATTGGACGAGGATTGAGAGTGAAATTTCAAGAACGCGTCACGTTCATTTGGCGATGTTCGTTACATAAACGAACAGAAGGAAAAGAGATGTACATTTCAACGCTAAGGGAGTGGAGCAAAAGAGAACGAAGTATAAGCGATAGTGTCGCGCATTTGCCCGTTGTAGATGTACACGTCAGACGTTATATATGAACAACTGAGGTTGTGTAAATAATATTTATCATTGTATTTTAAAAAAACTCAAAGAATCAACAGCAAAATCCAGAACAACAATCGATGGAATTTTTTTGTTAACTCTAAAATATCGAATCCCGGACTTTAGTTATCACAATCCATTAATATCAATAATACCAATCGAAGCAACAATCAATAACAGTATAAATATTGAATATTTTTCTTGCAAACTTTGTATTGTTGTATTTCTTTTAACATGCTCTCTCTCTCTGTGTTTCTCAAATAAAATCACGCATATTTTTTATTTTTTAAGAAGTTTCACTTTTTTCACGTATATCGCTCACTCCTTTCAAGAACGTCATAAATCAAAAATCGTCAATATTCAGTTGTGCATGTTTTCGGAATGCCCAGAAAATGTACTATATCCCAGCAAACGAGGCATATTTTTAACTTAAGATTTACCCGCTACAGGGCAGAAAGTGTTGTTTTTGCATTTTGAAGAAAAGGTTTTGTTTAATTATTGAAATAAAAATATAAGCACTATATATTTTTCAAATGGAGAAAAAACCGTCAGGTTTTACCTAAAAAGATCTGTTGCACACTAAAAAGTTCAATAAGTGGCTTGATATTTATTTTTAAAACATTGTATTATATTTTTAAACTTTAAAAACGTCCTCCTGAAATATCAAGTTTTTTTATTTATGACGTTTTTGAAAGGAATGAGTGATATGTTACTGCATGGAGGTGGGCTATCACTAATTCAACTAAGCGAAAACATTTTTCCTGATGATAATTTAAAAGTAACATTTTTTAAATGCAGCAAAACTTGCTGATTACTGAATAAGAGGCGGTAAAAATATGAACATGTTTTATTTTCCTCATCAAATCGTACAGCTTAATGAGGCTATTAATATTTACGAGAATACTGAAATATATTTATAGAAAAGACAATTATTGTAACAAACTGGCTTTGAAATTTATAATGTCGATGTGGAAGCAGGTGTATTGTGTGAAACATTTAAATTAGTTTAAAAAGGAGAGATAATTAAAAGGAAGAGATAAAAATCATTTGTTAATTGAAGATTGTATGCGTTCAACAAGACTACAATGTTGGATGTAGTATGCATGTAAATTTATTTTTATAAATACACATATATGTATATTGTACATACATAATACCTTTATTTTCAGATTCTCATTAATGTCACGGAGTAATTTATTGACTAAATTTATATGAGAAATTTTTTTTTACAAAATTGTTTCATTAAAACTTAATAAAATCCCGATTATTGAAAAAACAAATCATTGTTTTTTCTCGAATAAAACAACTGCTGTATAGTTTTTGAAAATTTATTTTATTTGACCAGTTACATGGTTTTGGCATAACGAACATCAGATTATGCCGGTAACGACAAAATCCATTTATTTTCATTAATTGATTCGGCAGTCACATTGTGGTAAAATCTATCAATTTTTTATTAATGTTTTACTTCGTAAATACCACTATTTCTTAAAATCTACTGTGACACGTGTTTCGATGCATTCCGCATCATTTTCAAAAACCGTATGTCCATTTAGTTGTTTGATTATATGAAACGCAGTGCTCCAGAGGAATGTCAATATAAGACTTAAAACATACGTTGTTTTTACTGAACACACACGTATATACATCTATACATCGTGTTTGTGTTTCGTATGCGACATTACACTGGTCATTGGCTTGTTCAAGTGATCATGTTACATTTACAATTCTACCCGGTATAAAAAATCATTGTATTCATTCCATTTGATAGGAAAATATAACATTTTTATTATTTTTGAAATACAATTCTTGCTTTGATTTACGTAAATAACTAGCAGGCAAGCAGTATAGAAATATATGAATGTACTATTTCTAAAATATTTAATTTACAATAGTTGCAATAAATAACAGCGCAATCGAAAACATTATAAACGCTAAGTGACAGGAAATGCCTAGAAGAATTCTGCCCGCCAGCACGCCGCTTCTGCGCAAGGGTGGGATAAAGAGACTAGAACGCCACGTCAATCTGTTTTGCAAACAATCTTTGCCTCTTCTATATTCATGCATCTCCTCATACATAGCCGCCGATTATTCCGACTCATGACCTACCACTATTATTAGATATTTAGTTGATAAAGTCATGCGTGAACTTTAGGTAACGTAAGATTTTTAACAACAAAAAAAACATTTACATTGTTATTTATATAGATTATTCAAATAAAAGGGTAATTTAAGTGACCTAATTATGTATTAAAGATACAAATTAGATCAAATATTATATGATGCAACGTATTATTTGGGTGCGTTTATGTCATAATTTTCCTTCATTGCATATTGTTGATGGAATTTTTAGAATGCGCGAGCAATGACGTTTTATATTATTTTGAGAAATAAAAACACTTTGTTTTTTGATCCATTCACATTTTTATTAACAACAAACTAGTTTCGGCAACAACCTATTGCCCTCTTCAGGGATTATTTTATGACTCATAATTTATCTTAAATAATATAAATAATATATCACCATCATCCATAAGGTTAATGCTTTCAATATTCAAAATATGATGTTTTATTTTAAAGTAAAGCTCGTATATTTTTATATTCAAACTGTTTGGTAATCTAAATTAATTATAAGTGAGAAAAATAAATGAACAGGTTAGAAATGCATATATTAAGTGTCTTGAGCCATACGTTTTATTTCATCATGTACCGAAAAGATAGTGAGATGTTAGAACACTGATGTATGGATTTTATCTCAACATTTTGACAACTCTGTCTAATGAATTGTGTCGGTGTTTCTAAGCTAGGAATGACAGCAACACTTACCATAAATGAGGTATAACTGCCTTTTAAAATTCATTAATTGATTCGGCAGTCACTTTGTGGTAACATCTATTAACTATCTATTTAAATTTTACTTGGTAAATACCATATTACTTAAAATATCTTGAAAAAAGTACCTACTGAAAATAAAAATATGTTTGTAGGTATTCTATACCAGTTCGATGATACAAATCTTAAATGTGAAAATATATATTATTGTTGTTTAATTACATTTTATTTGAATCTGAATATTTATTTTTTAAATTTAAAACCTCTACCTCTATCTCCTTCCCTAAACTGCTTTTTTCCTGTGCCTTCCTTATTATCATCAATTTGAAATATATGTTTTTTAAATGTTCATGTACTATTTACCCTCTGATTGCAAACAGCTATATATGGTATCAAACGTTTTGATCAATGTCACTTGTTTGTTTTTTGCTGGTTGGAAGTTTTTCTTCTCTGTACAAAAAATTTCTGTACAAATGATAGGATACATTTGATGAAAAAATATGTTATAAGAAAAAAAGTATTATAATTTCGCTACATTCTGAAACATTTAAACAAACGTAATTGTGTTTTTGTTTATTTATATAAACTTCACTTGATAAATATCAATATTTTTTACTATCTTATATACCATGCCATACTTTATTTAAAATAGTGGTTTTGAAATGTAAAATTTAAATTGAAATGCATAGATATTACCACCAAGTATCTACCGAATCAATTAATGAAACTTAATGCAATGTTGCTTGGTACGTAAGTTTTTTTGGTCTCAATATTTGGCAGCAAACATTTTATTACGCACGTATATGTAATACTCATGCAAAAATTCTTCAAAACCATATGCCGGATAGAAATAAAACATACGTATACCATTTTAACTGGAAGGGGGGTACTTTACACATCATATATTATTCTTTATTGCGTTTTTTCCTGCTACCTTTTCTCAGAACACCCTGATTCATATTATTTTAATATCTAGTAGATATTTAAGGCTGTATCCACCAATTCCTAGAAGTTATCGTTATCGTTTAGGTAGACGGGGGGCGTTCAAAACCACTCCGCTGGACACTTCACTGTGTACGGCCCGTAAAAGTTTGACAAGGTCAACTGGTATCACTTTTCGAACGCCAAGGTGCTAATGGATACTAGAAAACAGATCGGCGATAAGCTCTTTAATTAGACCACTTTTAAGGCATTTAAACGACACAGAAATATACTCCAGTCTCTATAGAATGAGGCGTTTCAAGCACGATGCGACATCGTTTATATTATATTTTACATTCTGACTCGAAGAAAACATCTTGTTTAGTATTACCTAATGAATTTATACGTCATTAATTGATTCGGCAGCCATTTTGTGTTAATTTCTATCCATTTTTTAAATTCAATTTAACTCACACAGAATAAAATAAGAACTATGTATTGTTGGGTAATATATCCAAAATTAAACATGGTTTGTTGGATTGAATTCTACATTTATTTATGCATATGTTAATACGTGACGCGTTTCGTCTTCTTAGAGTGTTTGATAATGTCCTAAGAAGACGAAACGCGTCACGTATTAATATATACATAAATAAATGTAGAATTCAATCCAACAAACCTTGTTTAATTTTGGATATTTTACCCAACAATTGAATATGGAATTCTACCTACTGTCTGCAGTTACAATAAATAAGAACTATGTAGTTTTTTCCACATCACCAGTCTGATGATGTCAGTTACGACAAAACACGGTGGCTGGTAAAATAAAATTAATGTGGAAAAAACTACATAGTTCTTATTTTATTCTATAAAATGCAGTTCCACCAAGAAATCTCATTAGGTACAAAACTTATAACAAACTAACGACCTAACTAATTACCCATCATGCTGCTTCACCGCATGGGTAGGCAGAGAGAAAAGAACACCACACGAACCTGTGTTTTGCAAAAAAATGACTCTTCCACATTTATGCATCTCCTCATACATACCCGCTGAAAAATACTTGATCATATTAATTTTTCCTCGGTCTTCCTTTGCTTCTATTATCAAAAAAAACTATTTAGTTTTACTATTCATTCTTCACTCATTCGATTCTCATACTTAAACCAACTTAATACACATTTTTAATATGATCGATAGGTAATGTATTAATTTTGAAATCAAGCACTGAGTCAAGTAAGTTGTATATTATTCATTAACATTCGTTTGAGAATGCCATAACTAGGCGAAACAATTCTCACGATATTAATTTTTATGTATTTTTGTTAATAAAATACTTTATAAAAAACTTCTACAAATGAAACGCCAACTCAATAAATAAATTTTCAATAGCGTTTATCTCAGCCTTGCATTAATTCCTTATACCAACATTCGAACAACTATTATACAACGTTTTGCTACAATTTCACTTGAAATATACCAATCCAAGTTAATACCAAATCAAAAAATGATCTAATCCAGGAATTTGGCCCATATTTCAGCCGAATCAAACCCAATGAAAATAAATAAAAAAGAGAAAGTATTGTAGACAAACCGCCAGTGGTTCAAATGAGATAATTTATCAAGCGCTTTGTGTTTAAGTTCCCAGAATGTCACGAATCAGATTAACAGCTTGAAATTATTGTGTTTGATTGGTTCCTGAACAGATAAATCCGATTGGTCAAAAGCTCCCATCGATTTGAACAATATCTTGCCCGTTGTGAGTTTGCATTCTTTATCTGTCGGTATTCGAACCCGCGGCTTTGGATGACTTTGCAAAACCTAACGACAGGTTCTTCGGATTACCAACAAAGGTTTATTATCCGCGGAGAAGCCTCGAGGAAACTCGGTCTGATGTCTTGATGCAGGGCTCGAATGCCTTAAATACATATCTTAAAGCATGATGGATTGTCTGTTTAACAAGAAGGGTCTGTTAAGAAACCCTTCACGCATACCGGAGATAATTTCAAACGTGCATACTTAGAACTTTTTTACATAAAAAGGCGTAAAAAGTTAGGATCTTTAAATAATCGATTGGATACATTTCTGCACACACACGCACATACTTTTTGCATATATTTGTTAGACATATCGCTCACTCCTTTCCAGAACGTCATAAATTCAAAAATCGGCAAATTTCAGTTGTGCGTGTTTTTGGAATGCCCAGAAAATGTACTATATTCCAGCAAAAGAGGCATATTTTCAATTTTAATATTTATCCGCTACAGGGCAAAAAATGTTGTATTTGCATTTTGAAGAAAAAAATATTGTTTACTTCTTTTTTTAAATTTAATAAATATTTTTCAAATGGAGAAAAAACCTTCAGGTTTTACCCAAAAGATCTGTTGCACAGTAAAAATTTCAAAAAATGGCTTGTCATTTATTTTTAATAAATTGTACAACATTTTTAAACTTCAAAAACGTTCTCTTGAAAAATCAGGTTTTTCTATTTATGACTATCTTGAAAGGAGTGAGCAATATAGATTTTAACGCCTATATTCCCTATACTTTCTATTCTAAGAGTAGAGGCTTTGTGGATTTTTCCATTAAAAAAAAACTTCTTTGATATATAGGGTCCGCCATCTAAAGTTTTTTTTTTAACTAGTGCTTATTTCGTGAATGGTAACACTTAGCTCATGTCTGATTTGACAGATAATTAGTTTTATCCTTCCGCTAAGCGAATATGGTTGTGTATACGCTTGAACAACGCTGGGAAATATTGCGACATTACTTTGAAAATCATGGTAATGTTGCAGAATGTGTGCGAAAATTGCGTACGGTTTTTGGAAGAAGAGAAGCACCGTCAGCTCCGTATGTTCGTTATCTTGTGAAAAAAGTGAAAGAAACTGGCATCCTCATCGATAAACCAAAGCGTGAAAAGCCAAAAACAGTGCGTACACCCGAGAATATCGATGTTGTGGCAGAAAGTGTGCGTGAAGCGCCATCAACATCAATTCACCGTCGTTCTCAACAATTGAACATTTCGGAGACATCATTGAGACGAATTTTGCATAAAGACCTTGGTATGACGCCATACAAAGTCCAATTGGTTCAGGAGTTGAAGCCAACTGACCATCCAATGCGTTTTCGCTTCGCTGAGTGGGCCTGCGATCGACTTACAGAAGATGCCGATTTTGCCAAAAAAATCATCTTTTCGGATGAAGCTCATTTTGATCTTGGCGGGTATGTAAACAAGCAAAATTGTCGTATTTGGGGCACAGAAAACCCGCACGCATACATTGAAAAGCCGGTACACCCAAAACGAGTCACTGTTTGGTGCGGATTTTGGTCCAGAGGCATAATTGGGCCATTTTTCTTTGAAAATGAGCAAGGAGTGGCCGTTACAGTCAATGGCGATCGTTATCGGGCCATGTTGAACGGATTTTTGTTCACAAAAATTGAAGAGGAGGATATTGGCAACATTTGGTTTCAACAGGACGGCGCTACGTGCCACACAGCCGAAGCTACGAAGTTTTTTTTTATAGCATTTTCAAAAAAAAAAAGTTATTTGGCGGACCCTTTATATCGTAATGACTTTCCTTAAACTTCGTGTGATGATGAGACACCTCAAGATGTCCCTCGCCCGTTGATGCTTTGCTCCCATTTCAGCTCTCAAAGACAACAGTTGGAGACGCGTTGCAGGAGCCTGGGTAAGGACCTATACAACATCGGATCCGTGATAGTTCATAAGGAACTGTCACGAGAGGTAGTATCATACATGATAAAAATAGTGAAGGACATTGGTACCATAAACCAAGCTAGATACAAAACTCTGAACCCTCTTCTAGTGGAATGGAAAGCCCGCTGACGACAGTCAACAGTCCGGCTTCTCCTAAGGATTTTAACGTGGTTTCCTCCTAGCAATAAGCAAATGCTGATAAGTTCCTGATTTGCTCATACTAGTTTATCCCTCGTTTTCCCAATACAGATCAAAATAAAACATATTTTTTGGCTAGAAGAAACAATAATCCACTAAATTATCTATAAATCTTGTAAAAATATCCTTAATTTTCATTGAGGAAAAAACAATCAAATTGGAAAATTTGAAAAATGTTAAACACTAGATTTATCTCTATAGGGTTAAAATAAATATACCATACATGTTTCAAGAAAGACAGATTTTCTTTTTTTTTAGAGATTTTTATCACATTTGTAACAAATGCATTGCTATGTTCAGCGTTGAAGAAGTACGAAAGTAAACGACATCATTAATATTTGTACAGTTGCATGTCATGATGGCTATCATTTCAACCTATCTCCCTTCTTTACGGATATAAAATAACAATACGAACGTAATAATAAACGTCACGGACGGAAACCGGACTATTTTTGCACTGTCTTTGTTTAACCATAAGTTTATCTGCACTACAACTAATACTCTCATTCAAAACCTTCAGTTATCATTAACTAAAATTTAGACAATTGGATCGGTAGTTTCGATAAAATAGTCGTGTAATGATAAAATTATATTGTAATGTATTATAATTCTAATAACAAGTATATATTCAATACAAATGGATTTCCATATAAAGAGTTACATTTATAATGGCTTGTGGTTTGTGTAACTGCATTGTAGGTATTAAATTGTCAACCTTTATGGTTAATAATAAATTTTCCGGTCAAATAATAAAAAAAGTTTATTTTTTGCTTTTAAGTCCATATATGAGACGAAGATAAAAATACACTTTTGAAGTTAAACTTTTTAGGTGACGATTCGATAATCGTTGATTGGGCGAGAATTGAGAGAAGTGTATTAGGGACATTTCGTTACATAAGAGAGAAGAAAATATAGAGCGAAAGAAAAAAGAGCTACACATTTTGACACCAAAGCGATAGAGCAAAAGAGAGTGACGTATACAAAAAACGGTGGAATAAGATAGTTTTGAGCATGCACGCGTTGTAGATATACACGCCAGATGCTATATATGAACATCTGAAACCATCACATCTGAGACCATCTCTTAGTATTGAATTTTGCTGTCGTAAATAATCCATATTTGGATTTGAATTTGTATATGGTTGGAAAATTTTACTTTCTGAAGTAACATAACTTCAATTAATGGATTTGTCCAGTAAAAAGCCACCAAAATGTGTGTCGATGGTTTTTTAATGTCTAATGCTAACTTATTTTAGCCCAAAAATTTAAGACTGATATTTTAAAAATAAAACCCGATTGGAACAGAACTCAAAACGTGAGAACCAGGCGCCGAAAGGGAAAAATAATAAATATGTATTTAGATCAGATGTACAATAATTATTTTATGTATTCCACGAGATTAAAAGCGTTTTAAGAACGCCTCCTTATCTGAACGGCACAATTTTGATAGAATATAATTTTAACGAGAGTTGTACGCGTATCCGGCGCACAATCGACAAATTACACGTACAAATTACGAAATACCCGAGCAACCGGTTAGAGCACTAAAAATATGCAAATTTTGTATTACTGCCTTCTGTGTACCTTCTATGTACGAATTATTTTTGGGAACAGCTGCTAATCTTACGTCTAAAACACGCTAAAAAAACTCAGTAAAAGTTAAGCTATTTTTGGTGTAGTTTGAGATCATAATTTCAAGGCTTTGCGGAGATTTAATGCAAAAATTTTGACCGCTGGCCACGTATGACAAGCGTAAAATTTAAATAATGATAGATGAAATAAGAATTATTTATTAAAACTTTATAAAATAAAACAACTCTGTTTAAACCACTCTTTATTGGTTCAATTTTTCCAACCGGTTTCGACAAGAACCTTGTCATCATCAGGGTTTATGTACTAATTCTAAAACATTGAAATACTCAAAGTTAAATTATAGTTAATTACCCTTCCCTTCGGTGCCAAAAACTTCCACGCACTCCGTACACCATACGAAAATGTGATTTAAAAAACGGGAAAAAACCCCTAAATGTTGCTCTTATTTGCGGAAGACCGAGAAAAACATGGCACGATCTGGTTTGCCAAATACTTGAAAGTGGTCAGGTTAGGAGTCGTAACAATCGGCGGGTATGTATGAGGAGATGCATGAACGTGGAAGAGGCGAAGAATGTTTGCAAGGACAGAGTGGTGTGGCGCTTTATTCTCTCTGCCTACCCCTGAGGGGAAGCGGCGTGATGGTAAGTTAGTTTTTTTTTTTATGTTCCAATAAAAATGTTCCATTGCTAGATCCGAGAAACCCGGGACTGATTAGCCTATATTCGATTGATCAAGTTAACACTAAGTTCGATTGATCAAGTTAACACTAGATTCGATTGATCGTGTAAGCACTAGGTCTTTTTGACTTTTTTTCACTATTTCTTATACACCACTTGAGTGCGGATGAAAGGTACATTAATATTTAATATAATTCACCTAAGGGATGTTATTAATAAAAGGGTAGATACAGAGCTGCCTTAGGGGTGTAAAAAACGTGGGAACGGAAGAAGATACTTACAAGAAAGTCACCTAGAACTTGTTACCTCGACTACTGAAGTGTATCCATCCGAAAAGGTATTTTATCTTCTTAAAAAAAAAAGTATTAACGTAATTCATTTTTTATTTGATGAATATGTGCTTCAATAAAAACCAGTTTTTAGTTTTAAAAATATTTTTCTAATTTCCAAACAAAATATTAATTATAAAATAAAACAATTGTACAATACCACTTTTGAGTTTATTATTAAGTTTAAGTTTTGAGAATTAGAAATGAGAACTACAAATCAATTGATGAATGCTATGCCTATAATTTGTATTGTATATAAATGTTTTATTACTTCATGTGGAATTCCATCCATCCAATCCAGCCTACGACAGGTCGACTCAATTATACAGGCATTATAAAAGTGTATTTATTGACTTGGCGTTTAATTTGTAGAACTCCATTTTAATTTATGTATTAATTTTAAATCAAACACAGATTTTTTGAGTCTACTAAGTAGACTCAAAAAATCTGTGTTTGATTTAAAATTAATGCATAAATTATAAAAGTGTTTAATATTCTATATTAAAAAAAGTAATATTTTTATACGTTTAAAATAAAAGTACTTAATTTTTCTTCTGGATTTTTGTAATTCTTTTATAATGTAACGGCCTCATACATCTCGGTGTTTTTTCTCTCTCTTCATAGCAGGTGTGTAGTGAACATATTATTCATACATTATTATAGTTCACACCTGTGTATTACTAGCTCGGCTATTAAAACTATGGTCACAAATGTTTTGAAACGAGTTAAAAAAAATATATGTGTAACACGAGACGATAATAATAGAGATTTGGTATTAAAATGTAACATATGTAGATGCTTACATCAAAAGTAAAATAAGTATGTTAATATCGTAATATAAATGCAACAAAATTCTTGTCAAATTGGCTAGTTAAACACATAGATATCATCTTTATTTTTTATTAATATAGTTTAAAAAAAAACTAACGTTATTAGACTGACTAACGTAAAATTAATGAAATTTAGATATGTGTATACCTATATTAGGTGAAATTGATAAACTTTATATTTTATTAGTTTATCATACTCTCCGGTACAAGAATGACAGAAAAAACTACTATTTCTTGACTATAGATATTCTCATACTGTTTATATTTTCTACATTATTTTTGACATATCAACATAAATGAAGAAGAATATGGAAGTCTAGGCATTTACAGGGCTTAAGATCCTCATAGGTTGGTTAAAGTGATCAATTTACACATGTGTAACATTCACCAATTCTACCCAAGATTGACAACCACACTACTCAAATTCTTGAAACTTCTAAATATATTGATCAAACTTGAACCAACAGTGTGCGAAAGTTCCTAGAGAAATCTATGTTAGGATGAAGAAAGCCTTTATTAAGCAAGAACTCTTTCATTTGTATGTGAGGTTTAAATCCTGTAGTGTATGTAGTGTCGTTGTCAATCAGTGAGTAAATGACCAGAATATTTATATTCTGCTTCATCTTTGTATGTATGTATTGCAAAAATAATGTAAAAATAACTCCTTATTAGAGATAATCCAGACTTGTGAACAAGTATTTGGATACACTTAAAATTCTGTTTATATTTTCACCTGTTATTTGTTGATTAAATTAAATTAATATTTCTTGAATGTTTTTCGTAGATACTTTGTGGCACATTTTATAAACTTTATAAAATAAAACAACTTTTTTTAACTACTTTTTATTGGTACACTTTATCCAACCGGTTTCGACAAGAACCTTATCATCATCAGGGTTTATATACTAAATTCTAAAACATTGAAATACTAATGTGCGTGTAAGGTTTCGGTAAGGGAAGGGTTATTAACTTTGAGTATTTTTTGAGTATCCCAGATAATGCATACCCGAAAGCACTAAAGCAAAAGTGCAAGAATCCCGTACCCGTAACATGACCTTGGATATATAAGCAGGGTGCAAAAAAATGTGAGAGGGAGAAAAAAAAAAAAAAAAAAAAACTTTGAGTATTTCAATGTTTTAGAATTTAGTACACAAACCCCGATGTT
This sequence comes from Brachycentrus maculatus, assembly GCF_059751285.1. Classification (NCBI taxonomy): domain Eukaryota; kingdom Metazoa; phylum Arthropoda; class Insecta; order Trichoptera; family Brachycentridae; genus Brachycentrus; species Brachycentrus maculatus. The sequence goes on from NW_028281808.1 coordinate 27,157, forward strand.
GACAAAAGTTCTTGTCGAAAACGAGTGGATAAAGTGTACCAATAAAAAGAGGTTAAAAACAATTTTGTTTTATTTTATAAAGTTTTTAAATTAATGAACCGAAAAGGCGCTTTTGAAACAACGTTTATTTTTTATATGTAAATAATAAAATTTTTCCAGAAAGTTAATACCATATCAATAAATGATATGTATTTATCAAAGCATATTGTTGCTGTTATCATATCAGTCGATATCAGATATCGATATCGATTATAGAAGACTTCCAATCTCTACGGCCGGCGTTACAGATGCTAGTTTATAACCATAACACAGCAGTCAGGTATTGCATTCCACTTTAGCGTGTAATTTCAGCAATAAAGTACTGCGAAGAAAATGATAAATCATCACCCTGAAACTAGCTACCATTTACCGTTGAACGAAGAAATGGTTCATATATAGATGGAGAAGAAACCACGCATCACACACCGCAAATGTATGGTGTATAGTACTCATCTATGCATCAGGCGCATGACGCTGACGTTTAACTGAGTCCTTCAATTTATTTATTTAAAATTCCTGTACCAACAGAAAAGAAATATGTAATGGTCGAGGCCTAAAATTACTAATTATTTAACTAAAAAACCTATCTACGGTAAATTGTTATTGTATCTATTCGGCTGTCCAAACTCAAAACACAGTAAGGGACATTTTTTTGTAGTACGTTTTTTTTGCATTTTTGGACTAAGCAGATGCTACTTAGTCCAAAAATGCAAAAAAAACGTACTGCAAAAAAAATGTCCCTTACTGTGTTTTAAGTTTGGATAGCCGTATTGTATGTAATGTATTAAATCTAGTGATTAATAAAAATCATTTTTGTGTCAAATGTAAGTATTTTGGCTCAACACAGGCTAGGCCTAAAGAGCCGTGCTTCATATTATTAATAAAATGTATAAAAAAATTCATCTACATACATAAAATAAATATAAAAAATATATATATTTTTAAATCCGTTTTTTAAGGCCCAATACACGATAAATTGCATCTTAATTATCTTTAAACCCCATTTGACGTATTTTAAAATTTTAATTAAAACACTGTATACAAAAAATATTAAGTACATTAATATGTTCTAAGTAACCAAAAAAAAAACTAGTGATATTGGTCAAAATGTTTGATACCATATATAGTTGTTTGCAATCAGAGGTAAGATAGTACTTGAACATTAAAAAAAAACATAAATTACAAATTGATGATAGTAAGCAAGGCACAAGAAAAAAGGGAGTTTAGGGAAGGAGGTAGAGGGAAAAACTAAGGGATGTAACAGCATTTCATTTTTATGTGATCATTTGATGTACCTACCAACGTCAATTTCAAAACAACGTCTTCGTATGGAGATGTGGCTAATGTTTAGTTTTTGTTGATGTTTTTAACCGAGAATCGATTTATGGGCTCTGGTAGGTATATTTTTCCAAAATTGCGGCCCATCGATTAACCGACAATGATGGCAGTGAATTTTGGCGTTTGAGCTTGAATTTGTCGCAGTTTACACGTTTTTAAAGTTCTGATTCGTTAATAAAACTAAAGAACAAACCAAAAATCAAGAAAACTAAAGAATAAGAAATTAAACTTTTTCTAAGTGAGAAATATTTTTTTTGTATACACTTATCGTTTAGTGATGTCGAAAGCGAACGAACTATGATATATTATTTGTGAATTTTCTGTTTTTATTTCTTCTTAAATTTGATTTATTTTGAAATATACATAAGTATGTTAAGTACAAAATGCTATTCAATTTGAGATCTTGATAAATTCTCTATTAAAACCAGCAAGAAATATCAAAATCCATTAATATCGTTGATTTTGTACACACATAATAAAAATATCATTTTTGCAAAAAAGTAGTCAAGAATTTAAACATACGAGAAAAATCTTATTCCTATTGAGGTTAATAACTGAGTCTATCAGGAAATTAAGTATATATTTGGACATACTGAGATTATGTTGGTTTTTTTCATGTAAAAAATAGTATAATTTTGTTATTTATAGAGACATTCAACGCATCCATTTTTTATATGTAAATTAATGAAGATTTGAAATTATCATAAATTGAGATGTCTAATTTATTTATCAACCGCCTATTTATGTTAGAATATAAAAAGATGGGTCCGTTATAATAGCAAGCAAAATAAATTACGGAATAGACTAATGACGAGTGACGAAATGTTCGGCAGTAAAAAAGAGCAAGTCCCAGCTCTAATAGTACTTAGACAGAGAACATGTCATTTAACCCGTTCAGTTAATTAATGTGCCAAAGAAAAACAGGTACAAAGTTCACAACATTTTTAGTGCGTACTAATTTACGTAAATATTGGAAAGTGGTCAGGTCAGGAGATAAAGTAATCGGCGGGTATGTATGAGGAGATGCATGAATATAAGAGTGTCGAATAATGTTTGCAAAGATAGAATAGTTTAACGTTCTTTTTTCGCTGCCCCTGTGGGAATACGGCATAATGGTTGGTTAGTTTTGTTTTATATTTTGAGTGTGTTTCTCTCAGTTCTGTTTGTATCTCAGTTCACACATTTTGGGTTTGTCTCCATTTAGAAGTTATTTATGTTGATATCTTAGCAAAGATTAAAAAGAATATGGATATCCAAATATTTACACGTCATACAATCAGTCATGAGCTGGTTTAAGTACCACTTAATTAATACATGTATAACAATCATTATGATCCCATGTTTGACCACCATACTACTCAAATTTCGGTTGTTGTATTTATTCTTTAAATGACACCTTATTTCACATGCTGTTGAGTTGTTTTTATTTATTTAGCAGAGACCTTCATGAAACGTATGCCAGGTTCTTCCCGAATTACATATTTTACATAAAAAGAGACGCTTTGTAAACACGATTTAATGTTTTTATTGAACTTACAAATATGTAATTAGAACAAATATTTTATAAAAAAAAAATTGAATATGTCTAAATTTTTCTTCACAAATTGGGGTTTCTACACTTGATAATTATATATACATCTCAACATAGATGCAAAAGAATAAAGAAGTCGGAGAATTAAAGTAGTATTTTTTTATTAGTAATTTACGTAATTTGAGTAGTGTGGTTATCAATCATGGATAGAATGATAAATATTAAACGTGTCAAAAATTATCATTTCAACCAGCCTATGATAAGCCCTAAAAATCCTTATTATACAGGGAATCAATTTAAATAAAAAACTCCTGTGTAAGCAAAAGTCAGATTAGTGAGCAAAGATTTGGAGACACTCAAAACCCTCTGAAGAATTTTCACGAAAAAAAAATTTTGCCATAAATGACTTCGGTCTCAACGGGTTAAACCAAGACGCATTCAATTCGTGCCAGTTTTGAGATTACGCTATTTAAAATAGAATACATAGACAAAAGAAATAAATGACATTCTCCACAAAGCCGACGGAGTCTTAGAAAAAAGGTAATTTCACAGAAACGCTAATTTCAAAGATCTCGTCATTAATTTGAATGAAGCGAAGGAAAACTAAGACCACGAGCTCGTTCCGGAATAAAAATAAGAAATTATCGTCAAGATCTTCAATCTCGCATGTCAAAAATAACGGAAATTCAGGAAATTGACAAAATGTTGGAAACGAACACAATATATATTGTATAAAAGTTGTATTACACAATGTGAATTATGAATGATAAGGAGAGTGTTACGAACACAATAATCAAATTCTTGAATAAAACCACTTATTGATTCAAAGTGAGGTTTTAATTAATTGTTTATTTTTTTTATATAAAATGAATATGTCATTCCACAAAGTTAACGCTGAATCGATAACTAATATATGTAATATATAATGTCTTATAAATATAAATAATAAAATAACAACTATATACGTAGTTAAACAACTTTATTGACGAGTGACCGGGTTTTGTCATTACCGACATCATCAGACTAGTAGGAGGCTGGACAGAATTCTATGTTCTTCTATATCCTTCATAATCTACGTTAAGATTTGATTTCCGTTAAAAAAAATCTTATATAAATTCACAGCATTTTGAGTGTGTCCAAATACTTGTTTCCAGATCTGGGTTTCTTCATTTCAACATAGGTGAAGAAGAATATTGAAGTCTAGGGTATTAACAGGGCTATCGACCTGTCATAGACTGTATATTAATAACTCCCAAGTAGAGCTGAACACTCAGAATTTATGAACAAATATTTGAACAAAAACTCAACAAAAAAAATTGCAAATAATTACTGAATTTATTTTAAAAGATCATGTGTAAAGTAAATTAAATTATCAAATAATATTCGACAAATGTATTTAATATTATCCTAGACTGGTACAAGAAGCGCAGAACTGATCGCCTTGCTTTTATTCAATTAACGAGTAAGATAACACTGCGTCGATACGATGTAGTACCTTATACACCACTGGGTGCGAATATGGGTTAGAAGAGAGATTATATCGGAAGGTAAGGGGTAAACTATCGTAAATCTAAAACATGAAATATTTCGGAGAGACAAATTAATATTTTCTTGATTTTGTCGCTGTATGTTATTTATAGGAAAACTTATTATTTTCTTCATCATATACTATTTTATATTTCAGTTAATCCATTATGTATCCAAATATATTTACTCATTTGACCGTGGAATGGTTGCCTTATAAAAGCTGTAGGAAGGAATGCAGTATGCAAATACAAGTTCAAAAAAACCTTTCGTGCATTTTTGTAGGGAACAAGAAAATGCACTTGACTCTTTTACAAATACACCTGAGCAAAGGATAGTATAGAAGTGAATAGAACCAAAAGCAACAATCTCCAAATATGAATATTTTTTAAAATGTGATATTGTTTTGAAATAAAACCGAGGAAATAGTAAAACGTGAAATATTTTTTTTAAGTGTAAATGAATTTTGTCAATAGTGATATTATTTTCTTATTTATTGAAGAGAATTTTAACATTATAGTTATTACAATATACAAAAAAAAATCTTCTTTTCATCTTGAACCAGGGACTTTCTGATATCAAGCAGGAATTTATATTTATTTACATTATAATAATTATTATATGTTCGCCTCATAGTATTGTAGTAAGAGCGTTAGGCTATCTACTTGGAAGTCCAGGGTTCAATTTTCAGAAAGGTCGAAATAAATATTAGCGATTATATACTCTAATATTTATCTAATATTACCGTGGTCTGGTACATGAAACGCAGTGCGGATCACCATTCTTTCGTGTATTTAACTATCAAGGTAACACTGTTTTTATACAATGCAGTGTCCTTTGCACCTCTGGGTGCGGTAAGAGTTAAAAGTGGAATAAATATATATATATATATATATATATATATATATATATATATATATATATATATATATATATATATATATATATATATATATATATATATATATATATATATATATATATATATATATATATATATATATATATATATATATATATATATATATATATATATATATATATATATATATATATATATATATATATATATATATGTAAAAATCTCCTAATAAATATTTTACTAACGAAATCTTTTTTTTTCTCTAGAGATATCACTACAAATATTCCAAGCAGTTTTCCATCTGGAATTTGGTATCAATAAATATTTTTTGTCATAAATTATGGAGATTGCTGCAGTCGACTTTCGACACTTTAGATTCAATGCCGTGGAGATTTTAACTGAAGGGTAAATATTATTTCGGATTCGAAATATTTGTACAAACGGTTCGTTCAAACGAAAATAGTCCATACAATGATTAGTATACAAGGGATTAAACCTAGTGATGAATTCATTAATTGTGAAATATTCATACTATTTTTATATTGGAAAATTTGTAAAATTAGGATTCATTACTAAATTATTTACTTGATATGAAAAGAGGTTGCCGACGTATGGTTTGTAATCCATTGTTCAGTGAACTTTGCACCATTTTAACGAACACGTTAAACTCAAATTACTCTTGTAATTTTTGTTTGATGAACTTCCAAGTCACACGTAAACACATCATAATTTTTCAATACATTTTGCACTTTTTATCACCAAACATACTTTTTGCACACTCGAACTGTAAATATTTTTTTACACATCGCATTTTTCACTGTTTATTCTCAAATTGGCTGATTTTATCTCTGGATGTTCACTGTCACTACCGACGTTATCCAATGCCCGCGAAAAGCCGGAGATACAAAAACAGGCAGGCTTCACACACGACTTTACGCCAACATAGGTAAGTACTGACTGAGTGTAAAGCCATCACAGAAAGCTGTTGTGGTAAGTTGAGATACAACAATAAAAACGAGGTGCAGCATCTTGGCCACTAAGGAAAAAGGTGGCTTTAATCACATGCCTACAAAACATTTACGGTATTACGGTCTAGTACCTTTCTATTATTATTTGTTTATATTTTTAAAATTTATTATTTGTTGGGTTCAGGTAGTAATAATGTCGGATCGGACCGTAAGGAGAGTGTTGAAGGGGGAGAGGATAGGCCAATCATCTGGCCCAGGTACGTGGAACCTTTTGCTTCTAAGGAATATATATATCTGGAATTTAAAGAGTCAATCAATTTGAATATTAAATCAGGAATGCGCTTTACAAGGAAAAATAATACGTGATGAAGACTCCTTACACGTTTATGGGGTTTAAACTGCAGAGCATTATTGATTTTTTGGGGATAACGAAAAAATAACGTAAGCATTTAACTTGTCAATTTCATTTGATATTTTATCAAGTGATGGGTTGCTTACATTTAAATCATCATGTGGAGATGAAGTTAAGAGTATCTTCTTCACAATAAACTTGTCATCATGAGTGTATAATAAAGACTTTATAGTGTAAAATATGAAAAATTGTTTTTACACATTTTTTTCTTTTTGCGTGTACCAATTATATTATGACATAAAAAAAATATGTAAAAAGAACTCCACCTACAAGAAACCTAAGGCGACTTGGTAAGTTTTCACAAAAAAATAAAAATAGGTAAATATATTGACTGTAATATTTATTCAATATTACCCTGGACTGGTTCCTGAAGCGGAGGGCTGATCACCTTTCCTTCATGTGTAAGCGATCAAGATAACACTGCGTTATATGACGCAGTGCCTTATGCACCATCTGGGTGCGGATAAGGGTTTTATTTATATATATATATATATATATATATATATATATATATATATATATATATATATATATATATATATATATATATATATGTATATATATATATTAAATGTGTTGACAAATCTACGTTTATATAAGATTAAAGTATTTTATAAATATATTTTGTTCATTATATAAATGTTATTGTCAATCTTTGTCCACTTCAGAAGTATGGAAAACTACAAAAAGTCTACATGGAATAAGATAATTTTTTCTTCATTTTCTATGCTTCACAAGTATTGTGATATTGAAATTTCAAAATGAGTGAGTGTATTCTATTTTTTACCATTTGATCAGACTAAGTCATAGCAAAAAACGGCCAGGTAAAGCTAGTACAATATAGAATTACTATGTATGGTATGAAGATTCCTTTTCGTGTAATAAATATTAAAATTATAAAAATATGCGTAATATATTTCAATACGTGTTTTCTAAACTTGTTTTTTTTCTACGTGTTTTATAACTTGTTATTTGATCTAGTGTAATTGATGAAGTCATAAAAATGTAGGTTACTTGTAAAAAAGTAAAAAGGTTTCCTTCCCCCTTCCCAGCGGGCATTTTTACAAGACAGGTGCCTTCTACTGCAAAACCGCCAATCATTCCATATCATACCTCGGGCTAGGCCTCGAGTTATTGGGATTAAAATATGTTTTCACGACACTAATTGAATTTCAAGACAATGTCAGCGAATTGAAAACAGAAAAAAACAGCATTAATCCATCGCGAGATCAAATAGAAAATGATATTAAATTATTTCCATTGTCATTTTACTAAATTGAGTTGATAACATTACAAAGAATTCAATACAAATCAATCATTCAAATTATATATTTTGAATTTGATTTTGGATAGATAGTACGAAGGTTATTTGGAGATTAGATTTATACTGAATAGAAGACCAAATGCCATCTATATAAAGCCTACATCGCTCCTATTATTTTAAAAGGTTGTGTTACATGTCACTATACAAAACCCCAGAGCAGCCGTATGTAGCTTTGTGAATCTTCGAAAGTTTCGAGTATCGTAGCTTTGAGAATATATATGACTACGAATAATTTTAGACGTGCGGGTGTTTGACTTTGCGAGGAAAAGAAATACGGCGTAGGACGCCGAAACCATGGTAAAAAGTGTCTCCAAGAAAGGCGATTCAGTTGGCTAGGCCATGTACTACGTATTCCTCCCGAGAGTCACCATTAATCGCCAAGGAATAGGACCTTAGAGAGTCTTTGCTTAATAAAAGCTTTCCCTATTCCAAAATAGATGGCAGTAGTAAATTAACATGAACTGTGTCACGAGTTTGATCAACTGTGTCAAGAGAATTGGTGAATGTTACGCGTATGTAAAGTGATCACTTAACCAAGCTTATGCGGTCGTAAGCCCCGTAAATGCCCAGAAATTTCCATATTCTTCTTCATCTATGTTGAGATGTTAAAAATGTATCAGTATAGTAAATCTAAACGTTTTGTAAAAACACTCTAAAATCGTGCTTAATATAAAAATAATTATTAAAGCAACCCGATCGCTTATTCTTGTATAAACATTTTATTCTCAAGATATTTAAGCGATGAGGAATTACACATACAAATAAGACATCTCTGTGTAACGTTTCGAGAACATTATGCTCATCATCTTCAATCTTAAGTTAATATTCACGCAATTATGAAGAAATTACACGTAAATGCCATTTTACCAGACGCGAACAAGATATATATGTATATCCAGCTTTGTACGAGGCGATGAGGACGTTTTCAGATTGACGGAAACGACTTTTTAATAGCTTTATAGGAATAATAATGGATTCAAAATCATTTTTAATGTCGTTGTATTAAGAATAGACGTCTCTAGATTTCCTTTAGTTTTTTCAGAACTGTTGTCGTTATGGTGCTTATTCCTATACGATCATTTAAAAAATATGTATATTTATAAAAAATTATGATTTTGTTTGATTTTTGGGTAAATCAGTTGTAAGTAAGTTGTAGCTGTGCATAAAAGTTTATATGTTTATAAATTTAAAGTTAAACAACTAATTAATTAACACGCGTTTTTTTATTGTTGATAAAGCAAGATGAGAAATAGAATGTCAAATTTTATTCCAAAGCAAACAAGATCAAAAGAAAATTTGATATACTATAACGTACTTTTCCCCATTGTTTTTTTTCTTCTGGAAATAGAACGAGTATAATATCAAATTTCATAAATTCTCAAAGAACATGAAAATATTTTAAATGCGGCGCCATAGAAAAATGTTAAAAATATCATGGGTGGAAAAGAAGAGCTATAAGGGGAAAAAAACCAGAGTACTTTGGCTATTTTATGAGGAAGAAAAATATGAATTAATACGTATTACATTATATGGATTGGTCAAAGGTAAACGCAGCATAGGAAAAAGAAATATTTGGAAAATAAAATATAATAAAAATATAGAACACAGTCGTTGTAAAGAGTGCAGACAAAGTAAAAATTGTCATGATGATGATGACCTTTTGCGTAGAGTGGCACAGTTAAGAAGAAGTATACAACAAAAAAATACACGTTGAAAAATGAAGCTGAAGTTTTTGTTAACGAAGTACGTGGTGTACTGAAATGTCAATTAATCCATAAAAAAGGCCATCATAAAATGTAAGGTTTGATTTGCCTTGAAGAGAGAAAACAACCATGATGATTGTATACGATTTAAAAAAAAAACACATCATGATACACAATCTACAAATGGAGATGAAGAAATAAAAGGTGAAGATCTTGTCAATTTAAAACAGTGTTGCATGAATAAAATTATAACTAACTTATCATCATGTTGCTTCCCCCCAGGGGTAGGCAGAGAGAATTGAATGCCACACCAATCTGTTTTAAAATTATCTGCTATTGTTAATATGTATGTTTATATATAAATTTATATATATATATATATATATATATATATATATATATATATATATATATATATATATATATATATATATAATAAATATACACATATATATATATATAATATATATATATATATATATATATATATATATATATATATATATATATATATATATATATATATATATATATATATATATATATAAATATATATATATATATATAAATATATATATATATATATATATATATATTTATATATATATATATATTTATATATATATATATATATATATATATATATATATATATATGTATATTTATATATATATATTTATATATATATATATATATATATATATATATATATATATATATATATATATATATATATATATATATATATATATATATATATATATATATATATACATATACGTATGTGAAATAATCATTCGGTCATGAATATAACATTTTGGTTTTATCTTGCCAAGGCATTGATGTTTTAAGAAAAGTTTTAAACAAATACATTCATTCCATCAAACGAAAGCTTTTTTTAAATGAAAGAGCTTTTAAAGAGCAACTTAATTGCCCAAATAAAATATTAGATAATACAGTTATATTAGCAATAATATAATGATATTGAAAGATGTAACAGGTGTAGCATTTTCTTATACAGAGGAAGTAATAAATAAAAATACAATTAATTTTTAAAACAATAAATAATTTCAATCTTAAAAGTAGCCAAGGAAAAACCTACCTAGAAAAAAAAAATTATGGACACGACAACTTTTTTTCTACTGTCAAGATACTCTTATTGATTCCAATTTTTTTTATTGTTTTTTGAATTTATACAATTTATTAGATATAAGTTGATAATTGTGTTTATTAGAGAATAAAACAAATAAATAATTTCCCGTCGTTAAATAAAACCACGATATCCATCCCATTTTACTATTTATACCTATATTATTTTACTACTTACACCGTTATTACTAAGTTCTGTATTTTTTGCAAAGATATCGACGTAATTTTATTTACATCAATATTAAAACATTTTACTGATTCAATTACACATAAAGTCATTAAATAACGAAACTATATAATAACGAAAATAACGATTTATAAAAGAACTATTCATAATGGATAATAGAGGATTCATGTCATAAACAATTTTATTTCATAAAGTTTAATAAATAATCGTTGTTAAATGTGTCGTCGGCATGAAAAAACTCAATGAGAGCACATTAATGTAAGTTGTAATTTGTAATATATGTATAAAAACACAGGTATAGAATTTACTATATGGTAAAAGTATCATTTCAAATGTAAGATAGATGCTCGAATGGTGAATATGTCAATAAAAATTTAGGCACACTCAAAATACTATGAATAACGTTTCTCTTTTTAAAAAATCTTTTTTGATTATACATACTTTGTGACACATTTCATAAACTTTTTAAAATAAAAAGTTTACTTTTTTATAGCACATATCCATTCCCGAATATGATATTTGAGTGCTTGTCGAAACCGGTTGGATAAAAGTAAATAAAAGTGTTTTTTATTTTTGGTAAATTTTCAGTTTTATTTTATTAAGTTTAGTTTGCTGTTTTTTATTATATATTATATTATAAACCATATCCGCTCCCTAGGTGGAGCATATGGAGTCCACAAACTGTCTCCAGGCTTTTCTGTCGGCTGCCAGCTCCCTTGCATCCTCGCAAGTCAGATCCGCGTCCCGAAGTTCTGACGAGAACTGCCGACGAATTGTCAGCAGTGATCGTCCTGGGCGGCGCGAACCTGATGCCTTGAAAAAGAGGCAAGCTTGATCAAGGCTCTCAGGAGGCATGCGGAGTACATGGCCAAGCCAACTGAATCGGCTTTTCTTGACGACAGTTGTGACCAAGATTTGCTGCGTCCTACGCCTTATCTCTTCATTCCTCACAAAGTCAAACCACCGCACGCCTAAGATTCTCCGCAAACACCTATTCTCAAAGCTTAGTACACGGCTGCTCTGGGCCCTTGTAAGGTGCCATGTTTCACAGCCGTATAAGAGAACAGGAGCAATGCAGGCATTGTTAGGCGGCATTTGGTTTTCACCGAGTATAAATCCGATCTCCAGACAGCCTTCATTCTGTTTTTTATACTATCCTTAAATAATTTAGTTCTTAATTAATTTTAAAAAAAATGATGAAAAAGCGTGTAGTAAGTAATCTCCATATATTGATATTATTTATTTTTGGATGATACAACTAGCAATTAACAATATGCATACATTTGTACATGTTCAAACTCTGAAAGACAGTGAACATTTCTCACTGTCATGGGAGTTCTTAAACGAATACCAATTTTGAATGATTGAAATTAGATTTTAATCAACTCCGTGAACCTACAATGAAATATAGACTTCATCATCGGAACGATACATAAGTCTTAGTTCGGTTTGAATGATATTTTTCAACAAGCTCAGTTCGTTTCAGTAATTTGCGAGCCTGTATAGGTATAATTCATGGTCTTCAAGACACCCATTTTATGTATCATTTGAAGTGTATTACAAACAATTAACATATGTATTTGACAAAGTAATTAATATAGAATTTAATACATTATTTTATCGTGTTTTAGAATGTATAATACTAGTTTAGAATTTCAGATAAAACCGTTAATTAATAAAAAATAATACGTTGAAAAAATCTTCTAAGCTCTCTCCTGTAAAATAACAAATTTGCAGATAGAGTACTTTACGTAGGGGCCGTCGATATAATTTATCTGCATGAATCCAGATCATTGGCGATCGCTCAAAGTAAAATAAATTCGCAACATTATTACTGATAATCGGTTTTAGTACAACACGATCTCGCTCAGACAAGACTAAACGGAGACATATTTTGCTGACAGTCTTTTAATCTAATCATTAATCTTACCAACAACAACAATGATATATATTTAGATCAACAGTGATTTAGATTCGGATAAGTCAAAGTAATAAGTGACCATGTTGAACAAAAAAAAAACTAAATTCAGGCCACAGGACAGCCACGTAATAGTTCGCAATTAATATTCTTTTTCTGTGAAATATTAATCATGTTTTGGAGCGAGCGGTCGAATGCAGGGTATGGAAATGAACCGAAATTTCAACTACCGGAAAATTGGTAAATTTATTATTAATTTCGGTTTACTGGTTTGTTACCGGAAATCATAAAAATTTTAAAAGAATGACTTTGAAAATTATGTTTTTAACTGAAGAGTGTATGATGGAAAATACCTTACAATTCAATTATTATTTTATTTTGTTTACCTATTATTTCTTATGATCTAAAACCAATTACCCAACCTGCTTCGTCGCAGAGGTAGGCAGAGAGAATAGAACGCCACACCAATATGTCTTTGCAAACAACCTTAACATGCATTCATACAAATCCGTCGATTATTCCAACTTCTGACCAACCACATTGTTTGTATACTATTTGGAGAAATAAAAGAAAATATCATGATTATCTGCTCACTTGTAAGTTGGTTAATGCTTTAAGCATTCAATATATATATACATTGTATTTAAAAATTTTGACGATTACAAGTTTTCCTTGGTCTTAACACTTAAAATATTCTCGTATTTTTTTATTTTTTGTTGTTTATTCTTAAAATACAATAAATACACTTTTGAGGTTATTATTTTAAACAGGACTAGTTTCGAGAACAAGAAGTGTTTTTACAAAACTAAGTGTATTTTTTAAGTTTGTAGTTTCACATCTTCATGAGAACATCACTAGTTCTTAAAACTAGTCGTGTTTACATCAATAAACTCAAAAGTGGTATTTTACAAGTGTTTTATTTTAATATTTAAATCATCATTTTATTTCACAAAGCTGACGCTAAATCAATGAAAAATAATTTGTTTTTGTATAAAGACAAAAAAGACAAAGCTGTCATTGATTTAACGTTGAAACTATATTATATATTTAAAAAACCGTATGTGCGGTGTAAATACACACACTTTCAAATCAATTTATTACTTATAAAAAGCTTCGAAAATACAGGTGAAAAAGATTATTTGTAAAAATATAAGTATAATATATATGTTCTTAGTTTAAGTAAGTACCTTCCAGTTAATAATAGTAAAAACGTATTTTTTTGTAAAACGGTTTCTGCAAACCGGTAATGCGCACCCTACTGGAGTGGCGGCAGTTTGAAATGGATTTCAATAAGCAAGAGTTGATTATGTTCAATGGGTTTCGGATCTGGCGGTCGCCGGACTCGATCGCGGTATCCCGCCGAGTAGGAGACTGTTACGGCCCGCATCCACTTCGGTGACATGACAGTGATGAATTTTAGGATCAAAGATAAGATGAAATCAACTGGTCACTTGTCAATATATATATTCAATGTTTGAAGCCGTAAATAAACAATTGAAAAATATTATGATTTTAAGTCGGGGTCAAAATAATCGGCGGGTATGCATGAGGAGATGCATAAGTGTGGAAGAGGCGCAGGAGTGGTGTGGGGTTCTATTCTCTATGCCTACTTCTGCGGAGAAGCGGCGCGATGGTTAGGTTAGGTTAGTAAGTGAAATGAAATGTAATGACAATCATTGCATTACAAAAATGCTATTTTTGCTTTTAGTATTGTAAATGAAAATAAAATGAATGAATAAAGATTCGTGATTCATGAAAAATTAAAGTAGCAAAATAATACCATTAAAGAGGCCAGGAATGAAATTAATTATAAATAGATTTGTGGGAAAGAAGTCAACATATGTTGATGGAATACATATACCATAAATTATGTTATTTTATTTAAAATCTCAAATTTCCCAAAGCTTTTCACAGATTGCTTTAAATTATGTCACAACGTTGCATTCGAATACGCGCGCCTTATAACATTTGTTTTTATACGGTAGAGATAATATTTTTTAATGTTTTTTTACCGCAATGACAGCGCCATCTGTTGAAAGTAACAGCAACACACGTGATATTAACATTGTTCGTGGCGGAGAACGTACTTGTGAGGCGTCAGAATATATAGCTCTTTCTCCTTTTCTCTCCCATGTAACGAAATGTGCCTTATAAACGTAAAGGTCCTCGAAAAATTTCTCTCTCGTCCAATTATCGATTATTGAATTACCACTTTAAAAAAATATATTCTAAATTAAAATCAGTAATGTAGATGAAGCCTATAATATACCATTTGTGATGCTTAAAGTGCGGGATTCAAATTAATTTTACTAGCGTGTGATACATATACCACACACATACACACATGTACACATTGGCAAGCTTCTTACACAAACAAGATAATATTAAAATTCATATTTAAGCCGACAAAAGAATAACTCCTTGATGATTTAGTTAGACGTCAACATTTATTTATACGAGAATTGTTAAGGAAAAAATGTTCAATGCAAATTTTAAAAACTTTTTCTTTTGTATCATATGAGATACTGAAGGCCATAAACTATGAAATATTAAAAAAAAATAACCATCTCGTCACTTCCCGTAGGGGTAGACAAAGAGCATGGAGAATAGCCACTGAGAGAATAAAAACAGATAAACCCTTTTATTTAGATGTATGCAAGATGCCAACCGCATAATTTGATATACTGGGAAACGCCAATTTTAAATTTTTATGCAGTTTATTGTATTGCATACATTTGAATAAAAAAGTCTCTGTTCTAAATAAAAACTTTCTTTTACTAACCATAAATCACTCCAGTGAACTCACAAAAGTGTCACTTGGTTTATTTATATATTATAGGTTAATTTATAACGTCAAATATAAAAAAAATCACAAATTTTCAGTTGTGCATGTTTTTGAAATGCCCAGAAAATGTACTATATTCCAGCAAAAGTGGCATATCTTAATATTTACCCGCTTCAGGGCAGAGAGTATTGTTTTCGCATTTTGAAGAAAAAGTATTGTTTAATTATTTTTTAAAATATACTAAATATTTTTCAAATGGAGAAAAAACATTCAGGTTTTACCTTAAAAGATCTGTCGTACAGTGAAAAGTTCATTTAATGGCTTGATATTTATTTTGAAAACATTTTATATTTTTTTTAACTTAAAAACGATCTCCTGAAAAACAAGTTTTTTGATATACGACGTTGTTGAAAGGAGCGAGCGATATGTGGAGTTCAAAAAAATTGAGTAGCGTGGTTGTCAAACGTGGATAGAATGTTGAATATTACGGGTGTATAAAATGGTAACTTAACCAACCTCTACATATTTCCATATTCTTCTTCATCTTTGTCAAAATGTTGAAATGTAAAAATAACTCTTATATGGAAAAACCCAGATTTGTGATCATGTGTTTTGTGGACACAGCCAAAAATAGTGTATAATGAGTTATATTTTATTGTTTCGACATTAACTTTGTGGTAAGACATGTTACAATGATTAAAGAAAACATTTGTTTTTTACCACTTGAGTTTTATTATAGACTACATGTTTCAGAAGTTAAACTTCCATCATTTAGGTCCGTATAATAACCAGTAGTTATTATACAGACCTAAATGATGGAAGTTTAACTTCTGAAACATGTAGTCTATAATAAAACTCAAGTGGTAAAAAACAAGTGTTTTCTTTAATCATTGAGTTATATTTTATTTTAAATAGTTAATTTTTAAAATATGCTACTCATAGATTAGCACATACTCAATGTACATTATGAAGGAAAAAAATTTTCAATTAACAAACAGTTATGCTTCTAAAAATGTTGTTGTTTATATCTTAAAAGGCGGTATGTTAAAAAGACAAAAATTATCAAATATTACTATCAATAAAAAGTGATAATTGCATATCATATATCTCGAGAGCTTCCTGTTAATTAAATGATACGGAACACTGTTGGAATCTAACCGTTAATTTCTGAAGAATACTCAAAGAGCAAATAATATTAATGACACAACCTAACCTAACTTTATCATTTTTTATATATTTCAAACTTTCTAGCTAATTGCGTCTAATTGGGGCCTGTCTACTGTATAACAGGATTTTAAAAAAATGCGACAGTTAATAATATTTAATTATATATCTTGAAAGTTATGAAACGGTATCCGTCTCAAATATTTCAAACTAGAAAGTTGTTTTTTTCTCGCTCATGGTAATATTTTAATAATAGTAAAAATAAGTTTCTTATATGTTTTTCGCAGATACTTTGGCACATTTAAAAAGCTTTATAAAATAAAACAACTCTGTTTTTATCCACTTTTTATTGGTAAATTGTATTCTCCAACCGGTTTCGATAAAATTTTTGTCATCATCAGGGTTAAACACGTACTAGTAGGGTAGACTGGGTACGGTTGAAACAATTTTGCTTATATTGTCCATAGTATTGCTCTTTACAAGTCAAGCGATGATGAAGATGCATTAAATACAAGAGCGTGTTTCTGTCTACTAATGGGAAGTATTATTTCAGTACCCGGTGTGTTATTTTTAGTGGCAGATCAAATTTAAAAAATATATCCGATTTGTTTCAACCGTCCCCATACCAGGGGCAGTTGAAACAGTGATTGGGGTCAGTTGAAACACACGCAAATAAATCAATATTTAATATTGTAAGACGTTTTATTCATTATTTATTTTTGTTTTATAAATAATTATGGCACCGCATGACAATATTAATCAAACTACAGATATGTAATGAACAAAAACAACTAAAAACAATGGCAGTTAAGAAAAACAAATCGAACGAAAATAATCTGTGAATAAACTAAAAGGAAACACTTCTTTCATTTTGATTAGTCATAAATCAAGCGAAAATCTAGCTTTGGGATCATTCCGAGTCGCAATTGTGGCAAACATAGCTAAGACCACCTATTGTGCAGTCTTCTTGAGCCCACAGTTTACAAGTGGTGCACTGTATCCACTTTTCACCAGATCTGCTCTCTGAATACAGTGACAGACAAACAAGACAATAGCACTCGTCCTCTTTTGATGATGATTCCTGTTGCGTATTATGATTATTTTTTCCTTTAACGATCCTTCTACTTTTTCCTCCATCCAATTTTTTCTTGACTTAGTTTTCAGTTTTCATCCGTTTCAACCTTATTTCATGCTCCTTTCTTATCTCTTCTTTCTCTGTTTTTTTAGTAGCAAGTATTTTGCAAGCTCCTGCTCCTACTCTTTATTAAAAACTTCGTTGTGGGGTTCATATCCCATTTTCTTCTTCACCAGATGCATCTCACTTTAGTATATATCTAATGAGCGAACAGTGGTTTAATCCATGCTTCTCCGCCGCTTTTCGCAGTGAATCTCCTGCTTTAACCTCCTCATAAGCGTATGTATACCTCGACAAGTCGACCTCCTCTCTCGAAGTCTTTCTTGCGCGTACTCTCGGCATCAAGAAAACAGGAAAACTGAAAAAATATGTTGTTTCAACCGTACCCACAAAAAATGTTTCAACCGTCCCCAACCCCTCCTTTAGGTGGAAAACAGAAAATAGTAATGTTAACAATAATGGCACATTAAAACTAATCACTATATCGTATTCTACAAGCTTTATTTCAAACACGAAATCATACTCAATAATATCGTTTCAATAGAAACCGTAATAAAAGGAAAATTCTCAGAACAAAAATACTTACTTTTGGTTATCAAAATACAATAGGACCTCCTACAAGCAACTGCACCGTGCGGCGAGCGATGCAACACTGATATTCGTGTTTGAACTTGTTGTCCGCTTTGTTCGTCCCTTGGACCCTTCACCCTACCGCATACGGCTTGCAAGATATTTGCTCTGTTTCAACCGTCCTTTGTTTCAACCGTACCCAGTCTACCCTACATATTAAACAGTAAAAAGAAGCATAATAAATAACATGTTTGGAAGTGAAGTATGAAGTTGGCAGTAAAAGGTTGAAATTAGACTGAATTAAGTCGAAATGTGATCTCTCAGATGAATGTGTGTATGTGTGTGATACTCGGATAGTTATAGTTGAGGAAATAATGCAAGACTGAGATAAACATTTACCATAAAATTAAGAAAAGTATATCAATATTGTTTAGGTATGCGAATCTAATTAGTGAGGAAAAATAACAGTTAAACAGATTTATAAGACGAATCTAGAAGCAGAGTGAGACCGAAGAAAACATGGAGTTATCAATTATTTCAAATACTTGAAACTGGTCAGGTTAAAAGTAGTAATAATAGACGGGTATGTTTGAGAAAATGCATAATTGTGAAAGAGGCTATGATTGTTTATAAATACACATTGGTGTGGCGTTCTATTCTCTCTGCCTATCTCTACGGGGAAGCGGCGTAACAGTTAGTTAGTTAGTTTGTTAGTTTAATAACACTTTACAAAAAAAATCCATTAAAATCAATTTGCTTTTTTTACAGTCGTATTTTTGAATTCCTACCCACACAAATAACTCAGAAATAAAACAAGCAGTTTGTTAGGAGTTTTTTTAAAGCATTAATATAAATTTATAACTGTTTATGGACCGAAAAATTTTAATGTTGAATATAAAATCGAATATTTTTTGAAAGGAATTTTATATCAGATAAATAGGTAAATATTTACAAGGATAACGACTTTTTTGATGGAATATTGAATCTAATTCGATAAAAACAGGTGTTTTTAGTCAAAAAGACGACAAAAAATTTGCAAAAACATGAAGTGACTTACCTTCTTTTTCATCATTAAATGTAAAAAATCAATAATTAAAGAAAACACTTCGTTTTTTACCACTTGAGTTTTATTATAGACTACATGTTTCAGAAGCTAAACTTCCATCATTCAGGTCTGTATAATAACTAAAAATACAGACCTGAATGATAGAAGTTTAGCTTCTGAAACATGTAGTCTATAATAAAACTAAAGTGGTAAAAAACGAAGTGTTTTCTTTAATTATTGTAACATGTCTGACACACCACAAAGTTAATGCCGAAACAATAAATAAAATATAAAAAATCAATATTTGCGTAAGTGATTGCTTCATACACGTGCAACATTCAGCATTATACCCATGATTGACACTACTCATATTTCGGAAGTTGTATATACGCGTATCGTTTAATTGACACCTTCTTTCACGTGAGTTCCAGCACCATCTATAGTTCAGTTGAATATTTTTTTTTATTTAACTGAGACTTTCATAAGTCGTCAGCAATATCAATACCCAGACTTCCATATTTTTCTCCATTTTTGTTGAGATGTCAATATAAGTAACCCCTAAGTGGATAAACCCAAATTTGTTACCAAATATTTTTCGATGAAAGTTTTATTAATACCACTATTTTTTTAAAATCAAATACCGTATACTGTGTTTGAAAATGATGCAGTATGCATCTAAACATACGTCACAATAGATTTTAAGGAAAAGAGGTTTTTACCAAGTAAAACTCAAATTAAAAATTGATATAAATCTAAGTGTCACTAAAGGACTGCCGAATCAACTAATGAAATTATATATGCTGAATAAAAGCTTTTTCAATCCAACATAGATAGCTGTTGTCAACTTATATGTATCGTGTCACGAGATTGATCAATATATCTAGATGTTCCGATAATTTGAGAAGTATTAAAGAAAAAATATTTACCATAATCGTATTCACCGAATATCTTGAGAAAGGAAGAACCATTGATATCGAAAATAACATGGTGTTATTGATGCGTTTGAAGGGAGAATTTGTGAAAAAATACTTAAAAGAAATCGTTCACGCTCAAGTTTTAAAATATAATACAATGTATTAAAAATAAATACCAAGCCACTTATTAAACTTTTTATTGTGCAACAGATCTTTTTAGGTAAAACCTGAATGTTTTTTCTCCATATGAAAAATATTTAGTAAATTAAAAAAATAATAAAACAATACATTTTCTTCTAAATGCATAACAACACTTTCTGCCCTGTAGCGGGTACATATTAAGTTAAAAATATGCCTCTTTTGCTGGGATATAGCACATTTTCTGGGCATTCCGAATACATGCAAAGCTTAAAATTGACGATTTTTGATTTATGACGTTCTTGAAAGGAGTGAGCGACATGAAAAAATTAACAAGTTTCATCAGTTATTCTACGAACTTATCGGACAATGGATATATAATATAACTGCATCGACCAAAAGAATGACTTGAGATAACATTCACTAAATTATGTGTTTCAGGACAACCATATGGTGGGGAAAAGACACCGACAATGCAAAAAATGGTGTCTACGAGCAACAGGTGACGGAAACCCCATTATTTCCGTCATTTTAATGGAATTTATTCGTAATGTAGGTTGGAGGGTCATTTTATGGGAAGATGCTTCGAGTTACAGTTATTATGTTGAGTATTTCAAGGCGTACGATAGAGAGGTAGCAAAAATCTCACGAAAATGATTAGATGTTCAATTTAGAGGTACAATGTATATTTCTTGAATGTTTTTCGCAGATACTTTGTGGCATATTTTATGAACTTTATAAAATGAAACAACTTTGTTTTAACCACTTTTTTTATTATATCATACACTTAAACTTACCGGTTTCAACAAGTACCTTGTCATCATCAGGGTTTATTAAATTCTAAAACATTAATAACATTAAAATACTCCTAATGAATTACATTCCCTTACCACAAACTAAATCCTAAATGTAATTGATTATAAGTTTTTAAATGCTTTTATTGTTTTAGGATTTAATAAACCCTGATGATTACAAGGTTCTTGTTGAAACCGGTAGGCTTAAGTGCAGTAATGATAAAAAAGTGGTTAAAACAAAGTTGTTTTATTTTATAAAGTACAATGTTTATTTACGTACTATATTTCATCCAAATAAGTGCGATTTGAAAACGATTTTACTATAGCAAAATCCAAACAATTCCAAAAGAACATTAAATGTTTGAGAACCGAATATTTCAATTACTAAAATGAATTTTACTAATTTTATTCTTTGATTTGGCACCCAGTTTGAGGATAGAATTATTGTATTTTTTATTCAAATTTTACTTGGTAAATACCATCATTTCTTAAAATTGATCGTGACAGGTGTTTCAATGTATTCCGCATATGAAAATGAGGCGGAATGTATCGAAACACGTGTCATAGAAGATTTTTAAACTGGTATATAACAAAGTAAAATAAAAAAATTTATAACACAGCATATTACATTTTGGATTTTCTATGACATTGTAAAAAAAAGAACGGAATTCAATGTATTTAAAAAGCTCTGCTACAGTTTAGTTCGAAACAATTAAAATACAAGAGGTAATTTGCAAATATATTTGTGAAATAATTGTTGTGAGAATTACTCCTAATTCATATCTGAATGGATTTATATAACAAAAATATATCAATTTAAATTTTTTGATTAAAGTTATTTTTACGTATTTTCAATTACTTTTGACGTGTTCAAATTAATTAGTTGAATGTATCTAAGATTGGATTGGTATTATACATACATCTCAGAGAGCCATTTGGTTCAGATAAATCCTAAATTATTGTATGCGCTCTTCTGCCGGCAACGCGGGAGCTGTCACGCTAAGTAGATGACAATTTTAAACCACTTCATCAAACCTCTACATGTTTACGCATCCGCAGATGAGAAATCCATGGACATTTTGATGTCGTGCCTCGCAAGTTTATGGAATTTAAATTGTATTTTCAATTTACCACAAACAATCCGTAGAAAGATTTATATGGGTTCGGTATTGAAGCGAAAACTGAATTTGCGAATGCGTTAACCCATCATACGTATGAGATATTGCTTCTACATAACACAAAAAATGTTAAATAAATAATAATGTTCAGGTGATAAAAAATGAGTCAAAGAAGATTGCATTCATTCATTAATTCATATGAGTAAATGTATGGACGTGAAGGAAGCTACGAGTGTAGGTCAGGACAGAAGAGTGTGGCATTGTATCCGAAAAATATGAATGGCTGTTGAAATTGAAGCTAATATTTAACTTAATAAAATTTATGAAACGTCACACTTCACACTTCTTCATTTATCAATAAAATTAATGTTTTTTTCTTCATATTTTCAACGTTAAAAAATATCCAAGAATGTTTAAAAACAATATGCAAGAATGATTAAGGAAACACATGTTTTTATATCACATGAGTTTATTAATGACTACTAGTTTTGGAAGTTAAACTTCCATCGTCAGGTCTGAATAATAACTTATTCTGACCTGACGATGGAAGTTTAGCTTCCGAAACCAGTTGTCATTAATAAACTCAAGTGGTATAAAAACAAGTGTTTTCTTAATTATTTTAACATGTCTTACCACAAAGCAAATGCCAAAACAATAAATAAAATATGCAAGAATGTTTAAAAACAAGATATTATTTGGCTGAGAATGGGATACTTATCTTAGTTAGATCAACTGATCAATCATGGTCTGAGTTTATTCTCAGTAACCACATATACATAATAATATACCATTTAAATATATTACATTAAAACATTAATTGAAAGATATTGTATTTAAGCTCGAATGGGTGTTTTATGGCCAACATTACAAGATTTTGAAAGTATTCAATTTATTTCCCACATTAGTTAAGTCATAAATTTGTTTTAATTTTCTCTATCTTAAGTCAAAGAAATACATACAACTCACCGTGATTTCTTCGTCTCATCAATTATGTGAATGACTAATTATCTTCACAAATGTCTATAGTACGTTTGATTTTTGATTCAGATTTACTCCAATAAGTCATTACTTATTTATTTATAACATTTTGAGTGTGTCCAAATACTTGTTCACAAAATATAGATTATCTCAAATTACAGGAGTTATTTTCTTATTATTTTTTGACATCTCATCAAAGATGAAGAAGAATATGGAAGTCTGGGCATTTACGGGGCTGACGACCGTCATGGACTGGTTTAAGTGATCACTTTACACATGTGTAACATTCACCAATTCCACCCATTATTGACAACCACACTACTCAAATTCTTGGAAGTTCTATATATATATATATATATATATATGTGTATATATATATATATATATATATATATATATATATATATATATATATATATATATATATATATATATATATAAATATATATGTATATATATATATATATATATATATATATATATATATATATATATATATATATATATATATATATATATATATATATATATATATATATATATATATATATATATATATATATATATATATATATATATATATATATATATATATATATATATATATATATATATATATATTTATATATATATATATATATACATATATATATATATATATATATACCAATTTTGAAACATTATTCTTGAATCACTACAACTTCACTAGAGACATCTATTGGTGAGATGAAAAGAAGCTTTTCATTGAGCAGAAACAATTTTATTAGTATGTGAGGTCCGAATCCTGGATTATAATCAAAGCGCCCTTGAGGTATTATTTTACATTTTAAATTATTATTTTTATAATCACACACATGAGGAACGCCAGAAAATATCTTTTTTTTCATTAAGCTTATAATTGTCAATAATAGGTAGAATTGGTGAATGTTCCACGTGTGTAAAGTGATCACTGAAACCAGCCTATGACGTTCATCAGCCCAATAAATGCACAGACTTCCACATTCCTCTTCATCTTTGATGAGATGTCAAAAAAAGAGTCATTACTAATTTGATTCATAAATATTTTGTAAAACCCGGATCGTCAAATTAACGATGAAAAACTTATTAGTTTAGCAATGAGGAAGTATCCCGTACTAGGTGGCTAATAAGCGAAGGCGAGAGAAGTCCCTTGTTGCTATTTGCAATTTTCCAACACGTCTCAGCATTCCGTATATTGTTTTTTATAATAAGTAAAAGGTGTTATAAAAATAGGATAGTTTTCTCCGCTGTGCAGTCATTCGTGCCATAACGAGTGCACGATTATTGGAATCGCAACAAGAAGGCAGTATTGTGTTAAATATAGTATACCGATATGTTATGGAGTAATAAACCATCTAGGTGCTGCGTCAGGGGCGTAGTTGAATTTATTGTAGAAAATTATTCTTAATTTCAGTTTTACTTGGTAAATAAAATAATTACTTAAAATCTGTTGTGACACGTGTTTGATGCATTCACATCTGTTTCAAACACCGCATTATTCATAAATATATTAAATGTTAAAATTGAACACGATTTTTAGTGACTACTAAATTGTATTTTATTGGTATAAACACATAAAAATAATAATTGTACAATTGTTTTGCCTTGTTATGGCATTTTCAAACTTATGACATTAGTTATCAAAGCATATCAATTGTCACAATTTGAATTTTTATGTTTTTTAACAATAAAATACAATGTAGTAGATTCTATAAATCAGTGTTAGATTTTAACATTTAATACGTAAATTAAAACGGAGTTCTTCAAATTAAACGCCAAATCAATGAATATACAGTATTATTTACCCTACACGGTGTTTAAAAATGACGCGGAATGCCTTGAGATACGAGTCACAATAGATTTAAAAAATAGTAGTAATTACCAAGTAAAATATGAATAAAAATGGATAGATATTTCCATAAAGCGACTGTCGAATCAATAATTGATAAAATGAATTGTCTATTTATATAAATTAATTAAAAAATATATATGGCGTAACTGAATAATTTTAATATTAAATATTAAAAACCCGTTCATACAAATGGTAAGTAAATCGATAAATTAAATAAAAAATAAATTAGTTTTTCTAAATTGGGACAGTTTTAAATATTTTTTTGAAATTAATTTAAAATTTTTTTTTGGAAGCTAAATATTAAATGCAGCGCTATTTCGTTTAAGATATGTGAATTTGAAACATCTAGCTTTCATTTTATACGAAAGAAGGCGGAAACTGAGCATCCCAAGGCTTACTTTACACATAAATCACTTAAGCCAGCCAAATGCTAAGTCGTAAGCCCTGGGATTCTCAGACTTCCATCTTATTTAGTATAGCACCTATTATATTGATAAATCTTCTGAAGGTGAAAAATTCAGTGTGCGATTTTTTAGTTTTTTCAAATTATTTATTTGATATCTTACAAAAGAAAAAAAATTCATTAAACACTTTTATGTTGACGCTCTTGTTTTTTAAATTTATTTTTATTTTAAAAAAAATTTAAAGTTTACTTTTTTTTTCTAAATCACCCTCAACTATTTTTAAAGCATTTTAAAACTTAAGCATTTACTTAATGTCAGAAAAAATAATAAATTCGATAAAAACTCATCTGAATACCTAAGTATTCAAAGTTTAATTTCAAATGCTATTTATAAAACGAACCACCTTTTTTTTAAAGGCCAAACAAGCACTTATGTTTCAAGTTGCAATAATTGAGTACTTAGTATTAAAGGTTTTTAAAGAAAACTTTCGAACTTAAAACATCCAGTACAGTATGCAAACGTGGAAACTACTATGGAGTGGTAAAAAACCTTAATGCAGATACACTTCTTATTAAATATTACATATTTTAGTAAAAGTCTACAGATATTTGAAGAAGTTTTTTTTTATTAATTTTTAATAAAAATTAATAGTCCAGATGTGATGAGATTATATCATTCTTATGAACATATTATTTCTATAACCTGTTCAGGATATTGCATTGGAAAGGAAGCAATAAAAAGCAGGTAAGAGCAAATTTCCAGAAATGTGAAATACAATGTAGTGCCTGAACCTATAAAAAAAGAGAAAAAAAGAAACTAAATCAATTAATTAGATTACACTTCAGTTGATTCCTTTTTCGCTATACTAATAAATATTTTATCCATTAAAGTGAGTTACGGGATAATAAGGACTTATAAGGAGAGGGATATGCTTATCAGGTAATTGCTTGCAGTAAAAATCTCAGCTGAGTTAGAAACGGGAATAGTAATAGTTCGTTTTACTTTTTTATGCTTGATTTTAATTATCTTCGTTAATTTATCTCAATTCCATTTTATTACGTTGTAAGTTGTTAAACAAGCATCTTCATCCAGTCGATCTAGCTTATAAGATGAAATAACGTATGAATTGCATCAGAGTTTTTTTTTAACGAAAAAAGTTCCATAACTCACTTAAAAATTATTCAAATATCATTTAAATATTCATTACAATACCATTTTTCATCATTTTGACTAATTATATAAATAAATCTATAATAATAATAATTATATAATAATATAATAATAATAATTATAATAATAATTAATAATAATTATTAATAATTATATAATAATAATTATATAATAATCTTGGCGAAAAATTTTATATACGGGTTCAATAACTAAAAATATTTCAAAAATCTTACCCTCCCATATACAACCTGCATATTATACAAATAATAATTTACATAAAATCCTCGATAACTCAAAATCTAAAATTGATTTATTACAAAAAAGTGGTGTTTATGAAATTTCGTGTGGAGATTGTGATAGAAAATATATTGGCCAAACTGCGAGAAATTTGAAGATTAGAATTAAAGAACATCATAGCGGTCTTGTTAGTAATTATTTTTCGGAATTCGCAAATCATATAATAGATACTAATCACTCATTTCACTCTCATAAATTAAAATTATTACACCTTGTTCCATATAAAGGCCAAATTATGAATTATCTTGAAAATTTAGAAATACAAAAAAACCTGAATTCTAGTAATAATTTATTAAATAATATATTGTTTCAAAATTCTTCGCCATTGCTTTCAATTTTTCCTTTGTTTTCAAACTCCGTTCCTTGACTAACCCCTTCCCCTTACTTTCCCCTCTCCTTATTTATAGAAAAATTTTATATTTTATATTTTAGTTATTATACAGACCTGAATGATGGAAGTTTAACTTCCGAAACATGTAGTCTTTAATAAAAACTCAAGTGGTAAAAAACAAAGTGTTTTCTTTAATTATTATATAAATAAAGATCGTAATAAACGGATATTATATGTTTCTCCATGTGACTTTTTTTTTTAATTGCTACATTAAAAAAAAAGTCCACCTCAGTCTAGTTATTAGCGTGCTAGGTTTTTGTGTTCGAGGCCCCGGGTTCCATCCTTAGGATTGTAAAAATAAATATTCCTGATTTACCCTAAAAATCATTGAATATTACCCAGGACCAGTACCCGAAGCACAGGGCTGTAATCACCTTTCCATAGTGTATTTAACGATCAAAATAATACTGCTTCTTTATGATATAGTGTCCTATGCATTATTGGGTACAAAGGAAATCGATCATGAATTGTTAGAAGGCAAGGTCTTGCAATTAGATTCTTGGATATGGGAGTGGAATTTATATTTGATGGGATAAGACAGTGCATGTAAGGAAGTTATTTTTATATCTCAACATAGATGAAGAAGAATATGGAAATCTGGGCATTTACGGAGCTTACGACCATCATAGGCTGGTTTAAGTGAAACATTCACTAATTCTATCTATGATTGACTACCACACTACTAAAATTCTTGGATGTTCTATATAAATGATCCAATTTCGAAACATTATGCTTGAATCACTAGAATTTTCAAAAGTGACATCGATTGGTGAGATTCATCTTCATTGATGTTGAGATGTCAACTAAATATAAAAGAAATAACTCCTTTAATTGGAGATAATCAAGATTTGTAAACAAGTATTTGGACACACTCAAAATGTTGTGAAGGAAGTTTAATTGAAGTTCATTTTTGATAAATTATAAAAAAATATGGAAGAATTATAAAATGTAGGAAGAAGAGAAAAGCATTGATTGGGATAGTAAAGATGGGGTTATATCTATAGGCTAATTTATTTCATTTAACTACACATGTGGCTGCATTGTTTTGTATTCTGTACTATAAAATGTATTCGTATCCATGCAATGTGTAACAATGTTTATACTGCACCATATGAAGAAGTTGTCCATATATATTCGTATTCTCTTTGCTCATTATTTGGAGAATGCATATTGTTTTAGAGTTTCCTTGTGTTGTCTTACCTTAGTTATACTATTATAATATATTTAAAGGGAGGTGTTGTATCAAATAATATATTGTAACTACAACATTTTGAGTGTGTCCAAATACGTGTTCACAAAATCTGGATTATCTCCAATTACAGGAGTTATTTTCATATTATTTTTGACATTTCATCAAAGATGAAGAAGAATATGGAAGTCTGGGCATTTACGGGGCTTACGACCGTCATAGGCTGGTTTAAGTGATCACTTTACACACGTGTAACATTCACCAATTCTACCCATCATTAGAATTTGAGTAGTGTGGTTATCAATAATGGGTAGAATTGGTGAATGTTACACGTGTGTAAAGTGATCACTTAAACCAGCCTATGACGGTCGTAAGCCCCGTAAATGCCCAGACTTCCATATTCTTCTTCATCTTTGATGAGATGTCAAAAATAATATATTGTAACTATATTTATTTTTTCTATAACACGCAATCTTTTAACATTTCTCACAGTTTTTTTTAAAATATCCTCATCTGATACTAAGTACATATTAATTTATTCAATGTTTTTACTATATGGATAAATGGGTTCTAAATAAAACTTTAAAAAGTCATACCTACAAGTAAATGCTCATTTATTCTGTGTTTATAAGTGAATTAGCTTATGTAAAAACGATAAACGTACATAAAAATATTCAACTCATCTCCTCGATGATTAAATCTTAAATGAAACTTTAGTGTCCACTATAAGAATGAAAAAAAAACAATGGCATAATAACCTAAAAACAAACAAAAAATCATACAAATGATCGTAAAAAAAATTTCAGAAACTTAAACCTACTACTTATTTAACCATCAGTTTTATAAGTTGAATCTTACCTATAATAAAGGCACTTACTTTTTTATATTTAAACAAAATGAACGCCTTTAATTTGAATATAATGGTGTCAATAAAAATTAACATGCAGTGATTAGTATTCTAAAAGCTTTTTAGCTCTGCTATTCTTCGAGCAAAATAATACAAGGATGACTTGGGCTTCTTCATCCCACGGTAATTAAATTAATTGCTTTCTTCAGGCCGATCGCTTCAGCTCCAAATAGATCAAGATACAAGGGAATTTTATAATATATGACTTTTTGGAGGCGAAATGGTAAGTACGTCCTACTGCCCCCAGAATGTTGAAGTTATGCGTTAGATTTATTATGTTATAGTTGCGTAATAATAAAAACCAGTTCTTACTTATATGATATCCTGCCATCTACTGTTTTTATTTATTATTACTTCTTAATTTTTTAAATAAAAAAATTCAAATGTTTTTTATAAAATTTTAATAACATATGAGCTTTTAAAGGCTTGCTCACTTACCTTAAGATTTAGAATATAGTTCGGAGGTTAAAGTTTAATGAAAGCTTGTCATCATCAAGTATTTCAAATACTTGAATGTGGCCAGGTCAAGAGTCGAAATAATCGGGGGGCACGTATAAGGCGATGCATGAATGTGGAAGAGGCGAAGATTGTTTGCAAATACTGACAAGTAAAGCGTTTATTCTATCTGCCTACCCCTGTGGAGAACGCCGTGATTATTAATTAGTTACTTGGTTTTACACAAATATTTAAATGATTTAAAAAAACAAATTTTGACGTAATATATATCATTTATTCGTTTGTAATTAACTTTGTGGACTGAAAAGTGTCTTATAAACGTAAATTTTTATTTAAGTTAACTTCCTTCTATTTTTAATGTGCTGTTAGTTCCTTTCATATTTTTTATATTTTGTTCTTACATTTTATGTTATATAATACATATGTAATATGAACCTCTGAGGCTTGCACACTTCGCCTTAAGACTTGAATTTAAGATAAAAAATAAAAATAAATACTTGAAGTTTAATTTAAATGGAGGAAGTCATTTAAATTCATTTAGGAGGACAGGAGGAAATGAGACTTCGTTAGGTTCAACGTTTTGTTAAAAGCGTGAAATGTAAGGTTTCGCGCCTATCCGAGCGGTGGAATCTCCATACCAAGCACCACAGTGCACCGTAGCAAAATATACACAGGCAAAATGATTTTTTGTTTAGACGTTATTTTT
Source organism: Brachycentrus maculatus (assembly GCF_059751285.1). Lineage (NCBI taxonomy): Eukaryota > Metazoa > Arthropoda > Insecta > Trichoptera > Brachycentridae > Brachycentrus > Brachycentrus maculatus. The sequence continues at coordinate 58,143 of NW_028281808.1, forward strand.
TTTTTGTTAGACGTAATAATTTTTTGAGTAGACGTTTGAATTTATCGAAGGGATAGTTTGATATTCACCAAGCTGCTTTTTCTTTTTGCTGTTGTGGTCTTAATTTTTTTCATCGTACGCATATTTACAAATTTAAAATTCCACTATTTCTTCAGTATTACTAACACCATCATGCAATTTCTCAGGGATAGGAGAGAAGATTGAACGTCACACTCTTATGTTCTGACATTCACTCTTAGCTTCCTTCGCGTCCATTCATCTAGTCATAGCCATTCGATTACGTAGACTTTTGACATCACTAGATTTAAGGTTCTGATCGATCTGGTAGTGTCAATTCTTTTTTGGCCGTCTTCGTTCTGTTCTTCTGTTCACATTTGACAAGTAAACTTTTTCAGTTAATCTCTCGTTATCAATTCGCTCCGCATGTCCATACCACCTTAAATATTTTTTACCCTTTTTAATTATCTCAAGTCAGCCTTTTTCTTTCTAATATCCTTATTTTTATTTCTGTTGTAAAATGATTTTCCACTTATTCGTCCGAGGGAACGCATTTAAACATTATTCACCATGTATTTATTGATTTTGCATTAAATTCGTAGAACTCCATGTTAATTTATGTTTTAATTTTTAAAACAATCACAGATTTTTTGAGTTTACTAAGTTGTATTTTTTTAAAAAACACAAACAATAATATTGTGACAATGGTTTCGCCTAGTTATGACATTTTCAAACTAATGCCATTTTCAAACTTTGAAAATGCCATAACTAGGCGGCGAAACAATTGTCACAATATTAATTTTTGTGTGTTTTTTTTTTTAATAAAATACAATTTAGTAAACTCGAATAATATGTGTTTGATTTAAAAAAATAATACATAAATTAATCACCATCCTTCCATTTATTCCTTCAATTTATCAGGCCATAAAATTCTAGTTAACGATATTGAAAAACCGTCCATCGAAGGAAATATTTTTAAATATAAAATCATGAAATAATATGATTAATAATAGTGTATCAACCCCGCTTATCCTTGAAAGAATTCCTATAAAGGAGTCGTTTAACTACTACCTGCAGTATAGACAATGTAGTGGTACTGATTATCTCATATGAATCGTGGAAAGTAGCGTTACCTCGGTGCAGTTACGTTTTATTTACTCCACTTTATCTTCTTACCCGTTTAACCATTATAAAGAAAATGAACATTGAAAAAGAATATCAACCGCTAACAAGACGTTTAGTAAGAAAGGATTTGATATTTTTTTTGAATTTTTTTCAAGTAACCAGGTTTATTTTATAATTTATTTAATAATTTAATAAACAATAATGAGATAATTGCATTTTTAAATGTGTAATTTAACACTTTTTGTGGAAAGTTTTACGGTATCCTTAATTTTTTTTAACATTTAAAATTCCGGAAAACAAAAGGATAGATTGACTAGATATTAAGTTATAAAATAAATGGTTTTCAAATAGTTAACACAAAGCACCTTTGGAATAAATAAATAAAAATACAATGAAGACCAAAAAACGTTTGCTTACTGAATTTTCTGTTAAGGTCTCTATATATGAACACCTTAGTACAATTATTGTTAACAACTAGTGTACAACAAATAGAGTATCAAGCACAAGAGCTTAGTCTTATTTTAGGAGAGGCCCAGCGAAACTAGAATAAGATATTTCAAAAGTAGATAGAAATGTCTTGTTGATAAATTATGGTTGAAAATTTTTGGTATCAAAACAATTTATTATAAAATAAATCTTTGTATTTAGAGACGTACAAGAAACATTGCGAATTTAAAAAAATACGAAAAATAATGATTTTTGTGTGTGTTTTAAAAAAATCTTTAATCGCTGTTTTTGGGATACAATGATAAAAATAATATCCCATGTTCAGATTAAATTGATAACAGAAATTTATAATAAGTTGCAAAACAATTATTTCAATTTTAATTATTCATTTTCACTTTTTTTACTACGACTGATCAGTTCTTATGAGATCATGAAAGCGAGAAGAATGATAATTCATAATGGAATGAAGTTCTAGGTGTTAGGATTGAACTTGCTATTTCTACACCAGGAGTCTATGTGAAAAGCCGTTCGCATAAAAACTGTATGTATTAATGCAAGCTTAGTCTTCTATAACCCAAGTGAAGTAAATCATCCATCAACATAATCGAGTTTTCAAGTAAGGACAGATCTACGCATCTATGGTCGTAAATAAAAATAGATTTGTAACATTATAAGACATATGAAGTACTTTTTGCCACAAGAACTTCATGCTTATTGGAAGTCTTGTAGTTATAACTATTTAAGGTAAAAGATGTAGGTTTTATTAAAGATAGCTACAAATTACGATAACTCGTATTACATCTTAAAATATGGAACCGCAAAAGTGTTCATTACTGCATTAAAATGAACGTTTTATTTTTATTTATTGTTTCATAATATAATGATTTCTTATTTATTGTTTTGGCATTAACTTTGTGGTAAGACATGTTACAATGATTAAAGAAAACAGTTGTTTATACAGACCTGAATGATAGAAGTTTAACTTCTGAAACATGTAATAAAACTCAAGTGGTAAAAAACAAGTGTTTTCTTTAATCAATGTAATGATATCAGCCATTACTATTATATAATTAAATGTTATCGGTAAACCTCCATTTTTTGACTACTAAAGTTAGCTTTTATCCATTCACTAAAACTTTTAGCATTTTATTTCACCCCAAGCTTTGAAGAGAAGTGAGCAGGTCTCTAAGATACATTTGGCATAAAAACATGAAACAAAAGTCAAAATGTTTCAACTAAAACCCTATATATCAGCTGGTAGACTTTTGGCAGCCGTATTTTAGAATGTGCATGGTATTTCACTAATCGATTACTTGTAAATGCGTTTGAAAAAATGAATCATGAAAAATCAACCCAAAATTAAGAAGTTTCATCAGGAATCATCCTACAAAGTGATTGAGTTACAATACATGATACACATACACAATATTTACTTGTGAGAATAACTATTAGCGACCAGTTTTTCTGTATTCTACTTTCTTCTTTTTCAACATTTATTATTCTGTGACAGTTTGGATTATAATCTCTTCTGATCGATATCAAACCGCACTCTTTGAGTGATGGGTTCCTATTCCGTTTCCTATAAAATACAACTCTGTGTTAAAGGCGTTATTTTTTATTCAATAAAAATCATTTTCTTTCTCAATTTCCCTGTAATTTGATATATATATATATAAGGTAAGGTAAGAATGAGGACGTCTGAAATATAAATTATTTATTATTATGTCATGATACCCATCACTAATTAATTATTAGTATTTTTTCAATCATCAGCCATCAAATTACCGTGCGTTAAATTTTACACATTCTAATTTACTCGCATAGTGAGTTTATTTTCACATTATGAGCTAGAATTATTAACACAGAGTTAGTAAATATTTATTCATACAAGAATCATACATAATGATTCACTAAGTAATCAATTTAAAAGTTTGCATTACGTAAAATACTAAACAAAATAAAATACCATAGATTTATATAATTTTCGTCGTCTTAAGATTTAATTTTATGTATTTTATCAGGAAAAAAATTATAAGATATATTCTTAAATGTTTACTTGCAGTTGTTATCTTGCAGATATGCAATATCTAGCATTCATACAATCTGTTTTATTTTCCAAACAGCATTCATTGTAAAATATATATATATATATATATATATATATATATATATATATATATATATATATATATATATATATATATATATATATATATATATATATATATATATATATATATATATATATATATATATTTATATATATATATATATATATATATATATATATTTATATATATATATATATATATATATATATATATATATATATATATATATATATATATATATATATATATATATATATATATATATATATATATATATATATATATATATATATATATATATATATATATATATATATATATATATATATATATATATATATATATGTTTATATAAATATATATATATATAAATATATATATATATATATATATATATATATATATATATATATATATATATATATATATATATATATATATATATATATATATATATATATATATATATATATATATATATATATATATAATATATATATGTGTATATATATAAAAATATATATATATATATATATATATATATATATATATATATATATATATATATATATATATATATATATATATATATATATATATATATATATATATATATATATATATATATATATATATATATATTACAAAACACATTTACTAGCACAAATCTTACACACAACTGTTATTTTTCCTATTATTTTACTGTAAGATAAATTTGAAGTTTAAAGGAAAAAAACATTCAATTAACCAGTCAAGATGAATTAGATTCGCGAAAACAATTAAACATTCAAATTGAAATTGACCTGTTTACAGTATTTATTCAAATTATAACGCAACCTCAAACGGTTTTTTTAATGAGGTGATTTTTTCACAGTCATTATTAATGAGTTCTGATAAGCTTATAGAAGATTAGTGTTAAGAGGTCTCTGTTATAATATTTACTGCTTTATCTTAACGCTAGAATGTGAAACAAAGATTCAGCAGGGAGTCAGGTATTTTACTTCTTTTTCCCCTCATTACGGTCACAATTAATAGTTGTTTTCTCTTTTGTGGGATAAACGAAGTACGCGAACGTGATTATAAATTAATACGAGCATATAATTGTTTAATTTTATTTTCAACTCATTCTCAAATAGCATGAGATATATTGTCATGAAAAAAGCAGTTTAAATAATGAATTAACTACGTTAAAAATATAAAAATGGAAATGCTTGTATGAGACTACTTTTTTCAGTTTTTTTTTAATGTAAACACGACTAGTTTTGAGAACTACAGATGTTCTCATGAACAGTTGAAAATACAAATTTATTTGTCCTAGAAAAGTGTTTCGTTTTTATATTTAAATCATCACATTATTTCATACAATTAATGGCAAATCAATAAGTAATATGATACACGTCGTCACGTGAATGCAGAACTGTCCTATGGGCACATATAAATTTTTTACTCAGAAGGCAATTTTTGAAGTCCTTTTAATCATTTAAAAGTAATTTCAAGTGCACGAGATAATACAGGAAGTTAATTTTAAAGTGAGTTCTTTCAATCTATTAGTTGAATTTTCTTTTAAATATTTAGAATGGTTATGTTATGTTTGGTCAGTACTACTGTACGGAGTTGAATCGTAGACCCTCAAGATCAGCATACAATCAATACGATCATCGTAGAATGCTACGCATTCCACGAACGGATATGGTCATCAACATGAATGTCTTCCAAAGAGCAAGAGTAGGAAGACAGTTGCTGACTGATATCAATGTCCGGGCGGTGATCTATCTGGGGCATGTTCATAGTATGAGAAGAGAAGTACGAACTATTACACCTAATCATAAAAACTAAGATAGAAGGTCAACGAGGTGTAGGGATAAGACAGATCCATTTTTATTAAAATTTTTACTTACTTACTATACATACCATTATTTTTTTAAATCTACTGTGACACGTGTTTCTATACATTCCGCATCATTTTTAAACACCGTATGTAAGTTCTTTAAGTAATTATCTTATTTTGGTAATTATTATTAAAATGGTGCAGAATGCATCGAAACACGTATCACAGTAGATTTAAAAAAATAGTGGTATTTAATAAGTAAAAGTTTAATTAAAAACCATTCCATTTTACCACAAACTGACTGACGAATTAATTAATAAAATAAGACAGATTTCCTGCCTCCGGAATGTACAAGAATGGACGGGGATTAGAATTGTCGACGCGCTGTTTAGAGCTGCCCAAAGACAATTACTCTCAAGTGATATTCGACGTCAGGGAGGACCAGACAGGACACGAACAGAAGAGGGAAAAGAATATACGAATTTTTTACACAGAAAAATGAGAACATAAAACGTAAATGCAAATTCAGATGATAATATGTCAAACGAACCTCTCTTTTAGTTTTATATTTTATGCTACAATGATTAAAGAAAACACTTGTTTTTTACCACTTGAGTTTTATTATAGACTACATGTTTCAGAAGTTAAACTTCCATCATTCAGGTCTGTATAATAATAAACAAGTGTTTTCTTTAAGCATTGTAACATGTCTTACCACAAAGTTAATGGCGAAACAATAAATCAAATATTTTATGCTGTTTTCTAGAATTTACGACTATTTTTAATAAACACATTTCGTTGTATTATTTTGAGAAATAAAAAGACTTCGTTTTTTTGATCCACTCACATTTTCACTCACATCCACCCACACAAGAAAGTCTTATTATTTCTCAAAACAATATATCAATATGATCCACAAATATTTTATTTATTGTTTCGGCATTAACTTTGTGGTAAGACATGTTACAATGATTAAAGAAAACACTTCGTTTTTTACCACTTGAGTTTTATTATAGACTACATGTTTCAGAAGTTAAACATCCATCATTCAGGTCTGTATAATAACATTATACAGACCTGAATGATAACATTATACAGACCTTATACAGACCTAAATAATAACATTATACAGACCTGAATGATCGAAGTTTACCTTCTGAAACATGTAGTCTATAATAAAACTCACGTGGTAAAAAACGAAGTGTTTTCTTTAATCATTGTAACATGATCCACAAAGTTAATGCTTTCAATATTCAAAACATTTCATTGTTTTAACTGAGCATAAATACAATTATTAATTCACCATAAGATGCATACATGATTTTTAATTAATAGTTGTAGATGTGCAAATATTAAATGTGCACCGTTTACGGAGTGCCCTCACGATAAAGAAATTTCAGAGGTCGGAAACGTGAGAAGAATGCAATTAAACAGTCCATAAAAAATGTGTGCAAAGTTGAGATAGGAAAAATTAACGGCAGTCTTAATTATTTACTTTATTAAGACTACATAAAAAATGTGCAATATTGAAATTAACGGGAATCTTAATTATTTGTGTCACTTTTGAGCTAGATTCAAACTAAAGTGTGCGTATTAGTATCATTACTAAAAAAAACTAGTTGATCGAGATTTTTTGTATTAGTGAAAAAGTTTCGGATTGACCGGAATTTGCGCTCGAATGAGATAAATACCGTTTAGATAATGTCTGTTTTGGATATTGAAATTCTGCGTCATATAATTATGAAATCATAAAAAATATATAAGACGGATTATTATCAATAGCAAAATTTTCATATAAAAGTTTATAGTGATTTACTGTCTGGGCCAATGGTATAACAGTAAACACAAAAAGCTACATTTAATATGAGACACGAGAAGAAATCAACCATACAGCTTTAATGTTTTTAGCTTGATATATATATATATATATATATATATATATATATATATATATATATATATATATATATATATATATATATATATATAAATATATATATATATATATATATATATGTATATATATATATAAATATATATATATATATATATATATATATATATATATATATATATATATATATATATATATATATATATATATATATATATATATATATATATATATATATATATATATATATATATATATATATATATATATATATATATATATATATATAATATAAAGAAATACATATTCAGTATACACATATTGTAATAAGTACTTTAAAAAAATATATGTTTCCTTTTGTAACATAACGTCATTATTTTATATTTTGATGTACGATATGTAAAAAAAGTGTTTTTGAAATGAAAGGGGTTGTATTTAAAATGGAAAGGATTTTTTTTTAAAAATAAATATAATATAAAAAAAAAATAATAATAATTCAGAAGTGGTCTTATCTGACGTGATTCAGTACTATTAGTTGGGTACTTCAAATTTTATTTTCTAAGCAACTGCAATCGGAACATTTATCTATACGATTCGCATATAAGTGATGCACTATTTATCTATACATCGTTTCACATACAATGACGTATGCATAATCACTCCCTAAACGATAATACACTCATTATCACCCTTCTCTCACACATTCCGTTACACTTCTCCATCCTATTAACACGACAGGGAATGCCTTTATTCGACTGTTTCTCATCTTTTAATGCACATATTCCTATAACTTCCGACGTGATCTGTTCCCACCATTACCAATTCATACCTGAAGATGTAACAGACGTTTGATTTGATTTAATATTTCACTCAAGAATCCCATTTAGTTAGTATGCATATACCAATCAATCCAGTTTTTTGATCGCTTACTCGCGTCCCTTTTACATACGAACGTTTCATTCTTCGTTAGACGAGAGAAAATTGTAAGAAAAAAGTGAAAAATTGAGGCCGAGCATTTTGAATGGTCACCAATCTGGTTTCTCCACTTAGAAGTTATTTGTATTAAAATATCAACATAGATGAAGGTAAATATGGAAGTATGGGTATTTACAAGGTTTGCGTTCTGTCATAGGCTGGATTAAGAGATAATTTTACACAGTGCAAAATTCACCATTCTTTCACTACTTAATTATTTGGAACTTGTATATCCAATAATTGACGCGTTTTTTCGTATGAGAGTTTTTGGCAGCATCTACATACAGTATCGAACAGATTTATTAAAACAATTTTTTTTTATAAATATTTTGAGAAATAATAAAAACTGTGTTTTTTGATCCAATCACATTTTTATTAACAACCAACTAGTTTCGGCAACAACCTGTTGCCCTCTTCAGGGTTTATTTTATAACTACATTATACATTATAACATTATATATATGTATATATATATATATATATATATATATATATATATATATATATATATATATATATATATAAATATATATATGTATAAATATATATATATATATATATATATATATATATATATAATATATATATATATATATATATTTATATATATATATATATATATATATATATATATATATATATATATATATATATATATATATATATATATATATATATATATATATATATATATATATATATATATAAATCAGGGGTGTACAAATTGACTTGCCACGATTGCAGAGCTTATTATATAGGCAAAACATCGCGTTCATTTCACATTAGAACTAGAGAATATATGTGAGTCTTAAAAATAACGATTTTTCGGAATTGAATGTTTCTTTCGAAACACCATGTAGCCATTGAAAAAGATTTAAGATGGCTTTTAACAATACAAATGATATCGAACAATACAAAACCGCAATCACGACCAAAACCTCTCATATAGGTTATCAGAACATTATCTCGGCATCCTTACGC